>NC_056739.1:1602108283-1602223283 GCF_019279795.1 Protopterus annectens
AGAACTAGCACCCCATTAGCCTGATGAGTCTGATATGCAAAGCTGTGGAACGCATCATCATGGACCTAATAAACAAGGATATGGGGAATCTCCAAACTCTGGATGCCACACAGTTTGGTTTTGTGAAGGGTAGATCATGCCTGCTCAACCTGGTCGACTTCTTTGAGTCAGTCACCAGAGCTGTGGATGAAGGCAAGGTGGTTCATACAGCCCACCTTGACCTGGCCAAGGCCTTTGATACCATTTCCCACTCAGGAATCATAGAAAAACTCACTAAGCTAGGCACCAACCCCTATATCACTAGGTATGTTGCAAACTGGCTTACAGATAGAATCCACAGTGTGAAAGTAGCTGACTCCAAATCAGACTGCCGACCAGTCACGAGTGGAATCCAGCAGGATTTGGTCCTGGGTCTTCTCCTGTTTGGTATCTACTTCTCTGAAATCCAGGCCAACACGAAGGTACTCTGGCTGACAAAGTTCACAGACAATTGCAAGTTGGGACTTATTATTAACTCCCCAAGTGATGCTGACATCCTGCAGAAAGGATTCACTGAGACCAATGACTGGTGTCAGAACCATGGCCTTAAACTCAATGCCAAAAAATGTGTCATCATCCCCTTTGGGAAAAACTCAGTTCCCATGAATTACCACATTGATGGTAGTCCACTGAATGCAGAAGGTGTTATAAGAGATCTGGGAACACAGGTTGAAAGCAACCTCTCTTTTGATGACCATATTGCCACTGTGGTCAGAAAGCCCTTCTATGTGGCACTTCTCATTACTAAGGGTTTTGCATCCAGGAAGAAAGAGATCATTGTCTCCCTCTACTCTTCCCTCATTAGGCCAGTCATCGAGTACAATGTTCCATTTTCCATGTACCTCACTAGACACCTGCAACAACTGGAGAGGCCACAAAAGTACCTCACAAAGATTATCCTAGGCTTTAAACAGTTGTCTTATATGGACAGACTCAAAAAAACTCCAACTATTCTTTGTCCCATATCACCTACTTAGAGGCGATCTCTGCTTGATGTACAAAGCCATGTCTGACCCAGCTCTGTTAGAAATGCTACATCTAAAGAAATCCCAATCCCTCCACACCACACACTCCAGAGATCTCAACCTCATTACCACAATCAACAGAACATGCTGGAGGGACAGGTTCATAACCGAGAGACTGCCCATGCTATGGAATAGACTTCCCCATACATGTCAAAGAGAGTACCTCACTGGCTCTCTTCAAGAGAAATCTTGATGAGTGGATGGGAAATAGAAAATTCACACTGGGGATCACTCCAGGGACTCTACTCGACAGATGCACTGGGAACTAATGTCGGGTGGGACGATGCTAGGGTAATCCTATGGGCTAGGCTTGTAAAGGCTCCAGGGCTGACTAGTACACACCTATGAATCTATGAACCTAAGTAAGCTGGATTGTTGAGCATCTTGTCCCATGCTTACACATACTGGATCATCCTTGAATGACAGCAATTGTTAATTATTTAAAGGCATATTATCTTTTCTCTGTGATGAGACATCATTCTTGCAGAAGAAAGGCTTTGACTCAGGACTAGAGTCTTGCCTGCATTTGTGACATCCATAAAGAGCTCTTCCATATCTGTCTGCATATCCTTCAGAGTTTTGTGCCCTAGACCATTCACACCTACATGGACTACCACCATGTTGGAGTCATACCTGCTGCATGAGAGGATCCTGAGGGCACGTGAGTCATCACAGATTCTGTCACCTTAGAGGCAGGTCACCATTACCATTTTATGCCCAGCCTAATGAGTAAAGAATCATGTGTCTGACTATATAAAGTCACCAATCACCAAGTAATTTTATATACATAGGCATGTGTTATTTTCAGTTTGAGATCATGTAACTCTTGGTGAT
The DNA here is from genome assembly GCF_019279795.1 of Protopterus annectens. NCBI lineage: Eukaryota > Metazoa > Chordata > Ceratodontiformes > Protopteridae > Protopterus > Protopterus annectens. The sequence goes on from NC_056739.1 coordinate 1,602,110,182, forward strand.
TACTTGTTGATATAATGTTAAAATGTTATTTTGTGTAGGTTTTGTGCTAAGCCCTGCTCTTCAAGGGCCTAAGAGGCATTGGCAAAGGTTCTAGTGTGTATTGCTCTGAAGTGTGGTGTATGTGTATGTGTGTGTGTGTGTGTGTGTGTGTGTGTGTGTGTGTGTGTGTGTGTGTGTGTGTGTGTGTGTGTGTGTGTGTGTGTGTGTGTGTGTGTGTGTGTGTGTGTCTGTGTGTGTATGTTTGCATATATGTTACTCACATTTCATGTTTTTGTGAAAGTAATACCTCTGTATGTGAAAAATATTTACATCACTAAAAAACAGTAGTCATAGTGTTGAGTAATACTTCATTATCTGTGAACATATGTCAGTTACTGCATTGTCTAAAGATACAAATTGCAATGAACTAGCCAGAGAAAGAGGCTGGCTCTTCATTATGGTACAGGGATTTGAAGAATTAATTTAAATTACCAAGAATCCTATAAATACTTTATTTATATTTACAGTAAGTGAAGAGCTTACTGTTATTTAGCTAATTCTGGCTATGGGCTATGTAAAGCAGATATAGCTTGCTTCAGGCAAGCATAAAGAAGCTGCGGGCTACTTATGACAATCATACCTGCTGTGGCTTGGTTGTGTGGTATGGCTCATCACACAACTGCAGTTTGCTAGTTTCTCCTAGAAAAATTGCATAGTGACACTACTTAGCAGAATTTGTGAGGACAGGATAATATTACAGGTATGGGAGAAGGAATTTGCATCTAGAGAGTGCATGTTTCATCTCTACTGTCTTAACATGGTTCTGTGCAATATAAAGCAAACAGGTAAAGCTAAAATGGGTCCTCTTCAAATTACCGAAACGCCAGTTCGCCGACACGCAGAAGAGGAACGCGAAAGGACCGACAACGCAGTTGACCGACATGCTGAAATCCCGACAGCTGGAAGACTGACAAGGGGAACGTGTAAGTGCGACTTGGTAAGTATGCACTAGTGAGGGATTTAGGATTAGGGAGCGGACAGGTAAGTGTGCAATAGTGAGGGATTTAGGGTTAGGGTGTGTGAAAGGTGAGTGTGCGGTAGTGTCGGAGTTAGGGTTTGGGTAATGTAAGTGTGTGTTAGTGACGGGTTTATGTTTTAGGGTGGGTTAAGTAAGTTAGGAATAGGGTGCAGGTAGGGTAAGTGTCTGGTACTGTCGGACCTTAGGGTTAGGGGTGGGTTAAGTGAGTTAGGGTTAGGGTGCAGGTAGGGTAAGTGTGCGGTAGTGTCGGACCTTAGGGTTAGGGGTGGGTTCAGTGAGTTAGGGTTAGGGTGCAGGTAGGGTAAGTGTGCGGTAGTGCCGGATCTTAGGGTTAGGGGTGGGTTAAGTGAGTTAGGGTTAGGGTGCAGGTAGGGTAAGTGTGCGGTAGTGTCGGACCTTAGGGTTAGGGTTTGGGTTAGGGCTAGTGGATATGTAATGTAGTGTAATGTGTTGTTTACGTGTAGTGTGTCGGTGTAATGGTGTTCGGTGTTTTGCGTTGTCGGTATTGTGTGTTGTCGGTGGTTTGTGTGCCGGCGAACTGGCGTGTCGGTGTTCTAAAGTAGACCCGCTAAAACACCTATATAACAGCAGCTGTGGCTCTAATCAGTAATGCTAGCTTTCCAGAAATTACAGCAATGACTCTCTTGCCAACAGAATAGCTGCTACTAATTCAGTGATGGCCTACACACCTAGTCAAAACTGTATGTTTACTGAAAATTTTGAATCTTTGTAAAAACAATGAAAAAACACAACTAAGAAACACTTAATAACGGCAAGGTAACTTTTAAGTACAGATGAAAAAGTGTACTTTTCTGTTTTTTTTTTTTTTGATAAAATAATGATGACTTCAAAAAACACCACTTTTCTTAATTGCTATTATAGCACAACAGCTGCAGCTTCCTGCAGTTTTATAATAAGAACAACGATAACAGGCAGCTCGGCACAATGTAAAGTTAACATGCAAACCTAAAGAACCAATGAAACAACAGTTGTAGCCCTCAACAATAGTGCTAGCTTTCCAGAAATTGAAGGGTGAGTCTTCTACTATAAAAAATAACCTGGAGTAGTCTTAAGATGATTCACATACCTGGTCAGACTGGCTGTTAATTGAAAACTTTGAAAGTTAGGGAAAACAATAGAAAATACAGCAACATTGCTAAAAAAGAACACTTACAGCAATGAAAACAGTGTCAACTTTAAGTGCAAATGAAAAACATTTAATTCCCTGTTTTCTGATGAAAAATAAAGTAAAAATGAAACACCAGCCATATTTTCAATGTAAACACATTTTCCTTTTCACTTCAGAGTAAAAAAAGGAGCTTTACATGTGTACCATGAAAAACAGAAGCTTATGGAAATTTCATCAGTTGTGATGGGGGAAATTAAGGGTGTAAGCAATCTGAAGCAAACTGCTGAGGATACATAATGAATGTAAATAAATGCTTATTGTATATTGAGTGTTGATCAATAAATGTGTGTCTATACAGGGTGCCAAATGGGTATTTATGTGACAATTTTCATCTTCAGACAATATGTGAAAAGAGTATAGGAACTTTTTTCTAGAGTACATTCTTTTTACTATTTATGTCTGTAATGTATCAGGTGACCGAAGCTTAGTGCTGTTCTATGTTAAACCATAATACAGAAGATTATATTTGGATCTGAGATCATAACCAAATTGGTATGTGCTAAAGAAATAAATTCAAGAAATTCACCCTGACAGTGAAGACTGAGAAGTGAGTTTCTTGAATCCTTTGTGCAAACACAAAACAAAATATTATGTTCAGTGGTCAGGAGATTTTGTTGTTCTAATGTATTACCACTTTAAAAAAAAGTCTGGCATTTAAAATGTCTAACAGCTTTTAAAGCTATTGGTAAACTGGAAATGTACTTTATCTTCCAGATGAAATCTCTTGACTCCATAATCCAAGGTTTCAAGTCAAGGACTATTTAAACTTAGAAGTATTGATGTATAAAATTGTCAGAATAAGATGACTCAAAATAGATTGCATTTTCTGAATTAGGAGAAAATTAACATTATTATTGTCATTATTTCTTGATAATAATCCATTACTTTTTCTCAAATAAATACTGATTTCAGGAGAGATGCAATAATATGATAATTCTGGTCTATATTACTATGTCGAAAGACATTTCTGTCGAACACCTCTCCATCGACATGAAACCATCAAAATTCACTTCTGGGAATAGTGGAATTTTTCCCAGGATAAAGAAGTAGTTAGCCAACTCCGCAACCTTGCCCTTTTACTCACTGTAGTGTGATCTCAGGCTTGGTATATATAGGTAGGGGGTTGTGGGGGGTGCTACCCCCCACATCAGGGATGGGGGGTGAAGCCCCCCACTTGAGTGGGTTTGATTTAGTGTGGTGTGTGTTCCAGCATGTTACAGGGTGATTGTTTCATTGCTTGGGAAAATTTCCACGATTTGCAGAAGTGAATTTCAACTGTTTCATGTCGATGGAGAGGTGGTCAATGGAAATGCCTTTCGATGAAATAATATAGACCCAATAATTTAAACTAAGGGACAGTTAGTTGAGAGGTGTTATGGCTATCTTTGTGTGGCAGCATGTAATCTGTTACAGTACTATTACTTCCCATTACAATTCAGCTTTGATTTCAGTCTGTATGACAGCACACGCTTCTGTAGTAACAGCAAAATTCATATTGATTGATTGAGTGATTGATTGACTGATTTATACATTGTTTTCCAGGTTAGTTCCACTAGGCCAGCAGCATCTCTTACTGAGAGACCAGTGGGTTTATTTATACTAACTTGGGAAAATTGGTCAGGACACTGGGGGACTTTCCGTACTCTACTCCTATGGTTCGTTCTGCTGCTAGGCCAGTGGTGGCTGAGGAAATAACCATAATGGTGGTGAAGGAGAAGCTTAAAGGCATAGAGTACAATATGAGATAAGGCATGGAGAATTCCATTGAAGGAAAAGTCAATTGCCAATGGAATTGACCAAACTGCACCATCACAGTTTGGACATAATGTTAATGAATTTGTTAAAGCAGGATGACATACCAGTTGAATCAACAATTTCTTGGCTGGATATAATGGACAAATGTGATCCTGTGAAACAGGAATCCAATGATATGGAAGAGCAGATTTTTTTACATAAACAGGGACAGAGTGATAATGCTGTTGTTTCTGAAGACAAAAAACATACAAAAATAGATGGTTGTCAACGTGATAAGAGGCTTAAAGAAGGAACTGCATGTCGGGTCTGATGGCACATTCATATGCTCCAATAACAACATCAGCAAGTACTGATACTACTAAAGGAATACATTCAACTCTCATCCAACTGAAACATGTTAAAATAGACTTGATAATATAATGGATATGTGCTTTATTTGCAATAATTTAGTGACAATACTGGGCATCAGAAAACCTGATGTCTATTTTTTTCATTCATCTCTGCAGAGATATTTTGTGATATAACCTTTGAAACTTTTACCTTAACAGACATTTTTTTCCCAGAAATTTGAAATTTACACAAATAAAATCACTGGAATGTTTATGTGATTTCTACTTAGATTGTTTTAGAAAAAAGAATATTTAGAACATATATTATTCTAAAATTATCCAAAAACTGTTTGATACTGTCTAAAATGTTAAAAAATATATTAGTCAAAATGTTTGAACTGGGTGATGGGAATGTGCTGTGATTTTTATATGTAAAACATAATATGATAAAGCATCCACCCAGTATACTGAATATTAATGGGATTAAAGGAACATTAACTTATTGGGAAAGAAACAAAACTTTTTTTTGGCTTTGATAAACATCTTGCTAATGAATGTGACAAAATACAGGTGTCAGCAGGATGGAAAAAGAGAGTCGCATGATTACAAACTGTGAAATGAAATGTCAAAAATGTCATCAAATCAAGATGGATTACAATGAAAAACAACAGGTAGTTAACACAGAGGATGATCAAGAGTGACAAAACATAAAGGGAATTGAAATGCAAGACAGAGGATATGCAGGATGATAGATGGGAAGAGTTGCAGTAAATTGTAGAAAATGTAGAACAGGAAGTGGAAAATGAAGGGTCATTCTATGGAGGGACTAACTTACATGTGCAGATATTTAACAAATTTGATGTTTTGGACACAGATGATATGGGACATGATAGAGAAGATGGTATTAAAACTATTACAGGTAGGTGATCTATATGAGGAAGTCTGAAAAACAGAAATTGATAAAAGAAAAATGGGAATAAAGAATGAGAAAAAGAGAAAAAATAACTGCTCTATTTGCTCTTTAAATATGAATATTATGATTAATGAAGTTAGAAGGTTAGTCTAAGGTAAGAGGTGTAAGGAAGTGCTAGGTGATTTCATTTGTACTCTAGATATTACATATTTAGATGTTGCTGAGTGCACACAATTTGAAGTTTTATGTGGCATAATTTTTTTGGTACTTTGAGGTGAAGAGATAGTAGGATATAGCTGTAGTATTTGAAGAAAACAGTAATATAAAGTTGATAGATGCTGTAATAAGAAGATTGGAAAGGGTTGTAGTATTATATTTATGTTGAAATGGTTAATGTCTTAGGTTAATTGGGATTTACACTAGTACTGCCAAAAAAGAAAGGAGGGATTTAGACTTTTTGCTATAAGCTATAGTAAAAATATATATAGTTCTAATCAGTGCTCTAAATGGTAATTTAAGAAGTAAAGGGAGTAAAGTTAAACAGAATGTTCTAACATGTATAGAGTTGCTGAGGTACAAGAATTTAAAGTTAGGAAAGGAAAAGAACATTACATATGTAAGTGCTAACCTTAAAACAGAAATCAGTTAGCTTATTTGTTCAGAGACACTACGATAAGAATGAGGGAATTTAAGATGACAACTTTTTTCTGATCACCTAGTCATTTGGGTTGTTCTTGGTGAACAAGAGATTCAAACTTAAGACGTGGGGTTTGAAAGATCAGTTTATCATCTGCTGGGGAAGATTTGATTAAACATGAATTGGAACGGTTATGAAAGGCTCATCTGGCAATGTTACCCATCAATCTTATATGGCTTAAATGAAGAGAAAGAGGTTCTAGGAAATTACAAAGAAAGACATTGAAAGATAGCAAAACATTATGTTGTTGTACAGTTATAATCTGGAATACATGAAGAAATACCAGGACATTTATGAAGAAAAAGAGAACTGATTAAAGATACTGCTATGTAAGCAATAATATTTTTTAAAGTAGAAAGGAAGATATATCACTTTTCAAGGTAACCAAACAAAGATAGAAGAAGTTGCAATCAGGACAACAAAAAAGGAAAACAAAGAAATTATTTTGGCAAGAATAAATTATACACAAAGGTAGACAGTTATTTTAAATCTTTATATGAAGAAAAAAATGCTGAATGGTGAAGAATGGGTATTAAAGCACATTCAGAAGCAAACAATAAACACTCAGAGCAATAGGGACCAAAGTGTTGCACTGGCTATGCATACACAGATGATAAAGTGTTAATAGGAAAAACAGGAAATAAATGATAAAATTGATAGATGACAAAAAATGAATTTGAGATATGTATGTATGTGTGTTTTTTCTAAATTGGAAAAAATGTAAAGGTTTGGGTGAAATAGTAAAGGTAGACAAATTTATTTTTGTAAGATATAACATTTGGTACAAGAGTGGTTATGAGAAATCAGTGATGAGCCTTATTAGAAGAGGTAGACATTATTGTAAAATTGTAACTGTAATTTATGTTATCATTTTAGAAAAAATCATGCATGGCAAATACTGTGCAACTTTACTTAAGATAGGTTATTTGGCGGGAGTCCGTTATGTGTCACCTGATAATATGGAACAGCTATTCTTGCAGAAAGTATTTTCAATTGTAAATATCTCACAATTTAAATGTGTTAAAAGAGGGTGATTTTATAATAAGGCAAGTAATTGGGGTCTGAATTTGATATATCATATTGTATATCTGCATTCATTCCTTCTCATTACATTGATTTTGAAGTTAAAGAAGTATGAAATATGAACATGAGAGTATTTTCACAAGGATCTTGTATAACAGATATAAAGAGTGTTGGGATAATTAACAATGATAATAAAGGAGAGATTAATAGGCATCAGAAGTGAATATACAAATGAAAACTGAACATTTTGAAAGGGGTACATAATCAAAAGTGTAGTATGAGGAAATTATGCATTTTTAATGTTGATCCATAAGAGGAGTTGCAATTTGAAATTAAAAAGATGCTGAGAAACAAAGATGGAAACATTTGGAAAAGAATTACAGTTACAGGAATTTTATGGAGATTAGGAATAAATATGTTATTGGTAAAATTGACAATAGTATATAAGGTCATGAATGAGAGGCTATTTATATAAGAACATTGGGAGACAGCGCTGAACACACATTATTAAACCATGTAATAACTAAGAATATATGGGAAGTAATGTTTAACGAATGGGTAATTCCAAATATTCAGACTATTGGCACAGTTTGTGCTCTGTGTGGTTATTATGCTTTAAGTAATATAAGAACATTTAAATAAAAGTGTATTGGCTGTAATTGTATGAAACATCTGGATGGCTAGATGTCAAAAAGTAATGTGTGAGTGTATACTGATGTCATATTGCAAAGTATATATATATATATATATATATATATATATATATATATATATATATATTCGTATGTAAATATATATTTATTAAAATCTGTACATATAGTTGTATGTATCTGGATAAATAAAAAAATATATATCCTTTTGATAAGTGTTGTAGGATCTTCTACATCCAATTGAGTTACCACCCATTCAAATGAAAAAGCCAAGTAAACAATGCAGTTAAAATTAAGCTCAAGAAAGCATAAAGCATCAAAAGAAAAAATCTAAAGCGAGTTTCAAATCAAATTTTAATATGAAAATGTTAAAGTGTACTGTATACACACACACTTTTGAGAATGATTGTTCCTCAGACGTTGCATATCTTCAACTATCTAGCAGTTTGCTTCAAAATAAAAAAATAATTTCCACTGATATTATGTAAAGCCCAAGTATCGTGTCACAGAGGATATAAAACAGACATATTTGTGTTTATTAAGGTTTTGTGATGAAGTAATGCAGTTCCATATTTTCTTGTAAGTTTAAGCATTGGTTAAGTATTGATAAGTTGTATTTAAAATTATTACAACAGTGTTTAGGATGTAAATAGGTAAAAAGTGAAAAAAAATGAGATAACATCAAATACAGTAAGAAAATGACTGAAAATGTTTACATAATGTTGACTAGAGTGTTTTTTTTTTTTTTTTTGCAAGAGAGCAGAAGCCTAAACATATACTGAACAAGTTAAGAGATTATACAAATATTTGCACTTTCTGCAAGTTTGACTTTGAATCTGTAGTGTACCATTAATATTACATAATAAAACTGATGTTAGCACCATTATCCTCCTGTTTAGATTAATTTCTCTACCTCCAATCTAAACCTATGACTCACCTTGTGTCAAGGGAGGATTTCTGACTCATTTTAAGCTGGCAGGAGTTTTAAAGTATTCTATAACTTTTTGTATCAGTTTGCCTAGGTATAAGAAAGTATACTTCATGCCACAATCTAATTCAGGATCCCTTTATACAAAGCAAAATAAACAGTCTCAACAAACTTCAGGAAAACACACGTTCAAAAAGCAATGACAAGGAGGCTCCAAAAGAGAAGGGGGAAAACTCCTAGAAATAAGGACAGTCTAACAACTCAGAGTGACTGTGTACAAAATGTAACATCTCTTCCAGCCCAGCAACCCTTTAACTATTTCAAAACAAAAAGCAACCACACTGAAATTATTTTATTTATTTATTTAACATTTGTTTACTAGGAGAGTCAGACTTGCATAGTGCCCATTTTCAGTGGAGGCCTGGGGAGAAACTCTTCAGATGTATGTCTTTGGTAATGATGCTCTTCCCAGGAATCATACACAGCAAGCTGAAAACTTTCATTCAGTAAACGACAGCTAGCAACACAGATGAAATTCTCCACAACTGTTTAATAGGTAATTAAGCATTTATGTCCATAGGACTTTATAAGAACTACCACAAAATGCAATTGACACAAATATATACATCCAACATTTCATCACATGACCAAGTTACATCCAATAAAATGTAACAGTCAAATAGTGTGTGTATGTGTGTGTGTGTGTGGTGTGTGTGTGTGTGTGTGTGTGTGTGTGTGTGTATATATATATATATATATAAATATATATATATATATATATATATATATATATATATATAAACACACACACATATATATATATATATATATATATATATATATATATATATATATATATACAGGGAGAGACAAATGCAACTGTAACAGTTAAACACACAATTTTAATGTGCTGCTGATGGAAATGTAGCCACTTATTCCAGGAGAGTTCCCAGCATTAAACTTAATTTGCCACATAAACTGACTGTATTCTAACTTAACTTCCCGCTGGGTTTGATAGTAAGTTGTTCTAGTACTACAAAATGGAGCATTTTATATTCCATACACTCTGTTGTATGTTTATACAGTGGGATGTTCTCATTAGCTTTTTTGATGTTATAGAAATGCTCATGGATAAATTAGTGCAAAGTATGCTCCGTCTTTCCCCACATACAACACTGACAAGGCTTATAGTAGGCTGTATATATAATGCTTACACTACCACAATTTTATATATATATATATATATATATATATATATATATATATATATATGTGCTACTAATACATTTTTACTTATATATGTGTCTAACATACTTGTATAGAGGTGTTATTGTACTTTTAATACATTGTTAAATTTTATTGGATGTAAGTTATTCATGTGATGTAATGTTGAATGTATATGTTACTGTCAGTGATGTTTTGTGGTAGCTCTAATGATGTCCTATGGATGAAAGTTCTTAACTACATATTATAAGTTTTGCAGAATTTCAGCTATGTTACTGACTGTGATAACTAGTGAAAGCTTTCAGATTGCTGTATGCAATTTCCGGGGACAAGATCATTTCTATGCAGTTGCTTTTGGTTCTGAGTTTTTGTTTTTGTCACACAGATATGGCTTTTGGTTCTCTTTTAGTAACCCTTTAATTTTTCTCTAAAATCTGGTTTCCTATTTTACTGTTTGGCAACAGATATTATCAATCAAATGGCTTCTGAGGGTTATCCACCAGGGGTACAGATTGCAGTGAGAGCACCTACCTCCTTTTCAGAGGACTCATCCAGATAAAACTTCTTTATTTCCCCTGTCATTCAGCATCTGCTGACTCAAGAGAAAATAAATCCATTCCCTCTCTGTCCTGAAGGGAAAGGATTTTGTTTAAGGATGTTTTTGGTACCAAAGAAAGAAGTGTCATGGAGACCAGTTGTAGATCTTTCCTTTCCTTTTTCAACCAATTTGTGAAAGTTTTAAAGTACAAAATTCTATCCCTTCACAGCCTGTTACCTCTTACCCCCTTTTTATTTTTTGATAACTCTTGATTTAAAGGTTGCCTGTCATTACATTCCAATAGTAACAGATTACAAGAGTATCTTAAAAAATGTCTATATCTATATTACACTTTCAGATGTCTAGATTACCTTTTTGGGTTATCCAGTGTCTTACTCCACTGACAACCTGTTGCAAAGTGCAAAATGTTCACATTTTACTTATTTAGATAACTTGCTTATCTTTGCTGAGTCTTTTTCAAAGTGTCAGGAATCTCTCACTTTCATAAGAGATTTCCTTTACAGGCTCGGTTTCCAGGAGAACATCCAAAAAATCTCGTATAATTCCATCCCACATATAGTATTCCTAGAGTTTCTTTTGGATACATCTGCTCAAAGAGCTTTTCTCTCACATGAAGAAGTAGATCTCCATATTAGTGTATTCCTGAGTATTTTCACCCATTCAAGGACTTCAGTAAGGGAATTTATCGTGATTTTAGGATTCATGACATCTATGATATTCACAATTTCTCTAGCCAGAATCCGCATGAGAAAGATCAATGATACCTTAAATTTGTATGGTCCCAACATCAGTACCCACTGACTTTTCAAAGTCTAGTTTTGGGATTTCTAAAAAGGGAACTGAATAGGGCCCATGTACTCTGTCCCATTTTATTGGTTTGGCACCATCATGGTTGGGCATGAAACAGCAAACTGAGTAGCAAAGATAAATGCATAGATCTCCATTAGTTACATATATACTATCTTTGTTATCCTGTTATAATATGATTAGTGAGAATGTTTTCAATATTCCTGCATTGATTGATCAGAGCTTTGTATTTAAGATGTAAAATATACGAGACTAACATATTTCCTGCAAAGCTGCAGCTTGTTCTGTGACCTTTAAAACCAAAAGTTTATATCAAGACTGTGTGCTTAAAAATGGAAAGCAGCCATGCTTTATAGGGACATGTTTTAGACAATGTCTAACTGATTGATGTCTAAAAATGAACTTAAAAATAAAATAATGACCTTTTTAAATGTAGACTATTCAGGAAACTAAATGCTATTTTGATCAAGACTTCCAAACATATCAATTCAACAGATAAGTTTCCACAAAGTACTGCACATTCTTTGATTGCTGACCTTCCTCCTTACCTTACTTTTCTCAGAACACAAGTCTCATGACCAGCTGGCATAATGGTTAATGTCTTTGCCTGCCATGCACAAGGTACAAGGTTAGATCCTGACCTTGGTCAGTGCCTATTTGGAGTTTGCATGTTCTTTCTGTCTCTCTGTGGGGTTCCTCCCACTGTTAAAAAAGCATGCTAAGTTCTTCCATCTCAAACTCACCAAAAAGAATGGAGCTGTGGGCAGCAGCACAGTGTCTTCATGAGATTTCTTAAAAGGGGTAAGGGTTATATAAACCAACTGCTATAGTCATTTACTGGGGTACACAATATCCTCATGAAGGTGTAAAATATGGATGTAGGTGATTCGATCATGTTGACTAATTTTGCCAAATGAGCGTGGGTATTTGTCTGTGCCTGTGATAAGTGGGTTGAGGACCCAACTTATGTCAGTGACCCATGCTACTGGTGTGTGTGGGGGGATTATGTTCCCCTGTACCAGTAATTTACTGGCAAGCTGTTGTCCAGTTGCAGCTTGGATTACCTGGGATGGCTCTGTTGAGTGAAAGCTGGATGTAAAACCAATTAGCCTGCTAAACATGAAGTAAGAATTGCTGCACTCAATATAGGTTCACTGACAGGATGTAGCTTGGAAGACATGATGGTAAGGAGGGAGCTGGACGTCCTATGTATCCAGGAGGCAAGATGGAAGGGCAGTGCAGCAAAGCCATATGGCTTGGGATCCAGACTCTACTGCTGAGGAAGAGGATAGGCTAGAAATGGTGTGAGGATTGTGATGAGGGCAAGGCTTCAGAAGACAGTGAGGAATGTCAACAGAATTAGTGACAGACTCATAGCAATCAGAGTCCAGCCTAATGAGAGGGCAGTATTCATAATCCCAGCCTATGCCCCAAAGAAGGGTTGTGATAGTGAAGAAAAGAGTGCATTCAGACAGCAGTTACAGGATCTAGTAGATGAAGCAGGACAAGATAAATTGGAGTTGATAATAGGTGACTTCAATGCACATATCAAGAAAGACAGAACAGGATATGAGGACTGCCTTGGTCCACATGGATGGGGCAACATGAGAAAAGAAGGAGAGATAATTTTAGACTTTTGTCTGGCAAATGTCCTAATAGTAGTCAACACATGATTCAGAAAAATAGACAATCACATGATCACATACAAGAGTGGCAAACATACAACTCAGGTAGACTTCCTCCTAGTAACAAAAGGGTACTGGGATAGAATCAGTGATTGCAAATTTGTCCACAATGAAAGAGTTGGTCCACAGCTTAAGCCATTGGTTGCCACAATCAGTTGCAGGCAGTGGTCAGTGAAAGCTCTAAGATCAACAGAGACCATACTGAAGACCTGGAAGATAACTGGAGAGAAAGCACAACAGTTCACAGGAATTACTCAGGGCTGTAGCACCTCTAGAAGAAGAGGAATAGGTGGAGTGGATGAAGAATGGCAGCATCTCAAAACAGAACGTGTGAGGACGACAGAATAGATATGTGTCTGAGCCAGGTGTAGAAATAAAGTACATAAGGAAAGCTGGTGGTAGAATGCGGAAGTTTAGGAAGTCATCAAAAGAAAGAAGGAGTGCAGAAAAAAGTGGGAGATAGAAAAGATAGATCAGGCTAGGAAGGAATACTGGTTGACTAACAAAGAAGTTAAAAAAGCAGTTGCAATAGCAAAGAACAAGGGTCCAGAGGCACTGTACCAGCTTCTAAAAAGTAAATCGGTATATGTCACAAAAAAAGTATGTCAAGTCGCAAGACAAAGGCAAAAAGATAAAGATGATTGTCAGACATCCTTCATAAGGGATACCAGAAACAGCCTGCTCACCAGTCCACAGGACATCAAAGGCAGGAAGGAGTACTTCCAGTAGTTTCTGAATGAAGAAAATCCTACAGAAGCTGTACTGCCCCAGACAAAGACTACAGTGAGAGAGGAGGAGGAGGAGCCCACTATAGAATAAGTAAGAACAGCACTAAAGAAAATTAAGTCAGGGGAAATCAAGAAGCTCATATGAAGCCACAGAAAGCACACCAACAGTACAAGGTTATAATACTTTCCACACATTTAGACCAGTTACTACACAGACTGGGACTAAAGGTGGAGGTGTCTTGATTTACATCAAAAATAAATACACTTTAATGCCGGTCAAACAGGACAATGCACTTGAGCTACTCCATGTTCAAATTACCATAGGCAAATCCAGTACAACTTCCTTGCAAGTTTTCGGTCCTCCTCTGTGACCCAGGAATCCCATACCCTCTATTTAAACTTATTGGAAACACTCACAATCCAACCCAATACCATATCCATGGGTGACTTTAATTGCCCCACTATTAACTGGGAATCCTATATGACACCAGTTTTATAGGCACAGAGGTTCCTGGAAATTGTAAACACAAATTCCTTGGACCAGATTGTCAGTACACCAACCAGGGGTGCAAACATACTGGATCTGGTCCTCACTAATATGGGAGAGTCCTGCACACCCCCTAGTGTAATGTCTTCTCTGGTAAGGTCAGACCACAAAGAGGTTTCTTTGAATTAAAAATAAAACCTGGACCTCCCAGCTAAACTTGGAATACTCTAAGGCTAATTTCCTGCTATTAAGTGATAACCTGGCAAAATTTGAAGCCCCCATAAGCCCTTAGAATACTGCTGCCTTATGCTGAACTGTTCACAGAAACCCTATACATGCATGTTAATACCCGCATAGAGACAGCTGTACCCACCAGGAAGAAGTACATAACTAACTCAAAAAACAAACCACCCTGGCGGAATCACAAAATCAATAGGTTGTATAAGACAAGGAAGAAAATCACTGCAAAAATTAGGAGGTGCAGCAGCCAGCAGGATAAAAGTACTCTTATCAAACTAAACAAACAACTCAGCGAGGACAAAAAAAGTCTACCAAAGCCAAATTTGAGGTAAGTTTGGCCTCTCAGACCAAGGACACCCACAAAGCTTTCTTTAGCTATGTCTGCAACCTCCAAGGCAAAACACAGTTGTGTGCAGTGCTCATTGTAAATTAAGCCAGTTGTGCTGAGCCACAAGATATAGCAAATCTACTGGCCGGAAAATTCAACTTTAACTTTACCCCTCACTCCCCCTCAACCTTCCCTCAGGAAATGCCAAGAAATATTACTCCCTCTGCTATCACTAGAGAACAGGTCCTTAATGCTGTCTTTAAGGCCAAGAACACTGCATCAATGGACCCAGACAATATCCTAGGATGTATTCTAAATAGTATGAAACATGAGCTATCATAAACTCTGGATTTGCTATTTAACTGTAGCTTACAAACAGGCTTCATGCCTCATGAATGGAGAACAGCAACAATCATCCCTCTGCACAAAGGTGGGCCATCTATAGTCCCTGGAAACTACAGACTCATAAGTCTCACCAGTCTTATATGCAAAGACATGGAAAGAATTATCATGGAAATGCTCAATAATGATAGAGCAAACTTCCAGACACTGGACCCAACCCAGTCTGGTTTCATCAAGGGCAGGTCATGCCTATTCAATCTGGTGGACTTCTTTGAGAAGGTCAACAAAGGAATGGATGAGGGCAAAATGGTTCACACTGCCTACCTTTACCTGGCCAAGGCATTTGACACAATATAGCACTCGGGCATTGTTGACAAACTCAAGAGGTAAGATGCAAACCCGTCTGTACCTCAGTGGATAGCCAACTGGATCACAGACAGGACCCAGGAAGTTAAAAGAGAGAAGTCCACCTCTACAAAGAGGCCAGTCACAAGTGGAGTCCATCAGAGATCAGTCCTTGGACTACTCCTTTTAAGATTTACTTCTCTGAATATGCAGATGATTGCAAATTAGGAGTTGTCATTGAATCTCACACTGACCCAAATGTTCTCCAGGAAGGGCTGACACAGACAAACAACTGGTATCAGAACCATGGACTAAAACTAAATGTCAAGAAATGCATAATAGTGTCCTTCAGGAAGTCATCCACCCCTGGTAGCTATCATATTGACAACACAACCCTTAGAGCTGACCCAGTAGTCATGGACTTGGGGACACACATAAATAGTAATCTAGCCTTTGACCATCATGTGTCTACAATAGTGAGGAAATCGTTCTATGTTGCGCAACTTATAAACAAAGGTATGGCATCTTGGTCCAAAGAAGTCATTGTTCCACTGTATTCGGCTTCCATCAGACCTATCACTGAGTACAATGGTTCCTTTGGTATGTATTTAACTAGGCATAGCCAACAACTGGAATGTCCTCAGAAGTTCCTTACTAAAAGAATACAGGGCATAAGTAAAATTTCCTGGCAGATGGCCTCAAGGCCTATCCCTGTATTCTTCTCCTACAGGGTTTTGAGGGGGAGATCTATGTCTGGCATACAGCACATTGTCAGACCCCACCTTGCTGGACCTCCTGCATATCAGCAAAAGAAGCAGTACCCTTTCTAAAGACTTAAACCTTGCCTATGATATAAATAGGACCTGCTGAAGAGATGTGCATGTATCCTGGAGACTACCCCATATCTGGAAAAGGCTCCCAATCCATGTGAAGCAGACTTACTCCCTAACTCAATTCAAGCGCAACTTAATTGGATGGGGAATAGAAAACTCATCCCTGGCTTGGCACCTATGTCCCTAATGGACAGAGGCAGCCTGTAAATGGTTCCTCTTCCAGGGTCATGCATGTAAAAGTTTCATCTCCCAAGCCCCTGCTTACACTTATCAAGGGTACCAGAACTTATCAGAGATTTGGGATGCATGGCTAGGCTTAAAAAAAGGCACTTGTCGTCATTAGCCTAATAAACACCTATGAGCCAATAAGTCACAGCAGATATGATAAAGATGCTGGGTGAGATAGAGGAGAAATAACCCCTGAGGGTAATCCTAGCAGTGTGGAGAGAAAGGTGTATTCCAGATGACCAGAGAATAAGCACACTAGTATCAGTGTTCAAGAACAAACGAAACATTCTCAACTGAGGGAAGTACAGAGGAATCAAACTCCTGTCACACTGCATGAAGGTTTTGCAGAGGGTGTTTGCTAAATGAATACACAGAGTGTGTATTCATTTAGTTTGGTAGAAAGTAAGAAGGGAGATGGGCAGTTTGGATTCAGATCAGGATGCAGTGAGACAGATAACTGGGAAGATGCTAGAGATGTGGGAAAAGTCCAAATGGGCATTCCTAGACTTGAAGAAAGCATATGTCAAGTTCTCAAGAAAGCTGAATTGGGCAGTCTTGTGGTATTTTGAAGTTCCAGAAGCATTCTTAGAATTAGTCCAGGCTGTGCACAATGACCCACTGACTCCGCTATGAATAGTTTTTGGTCTCACAGAGAGGGGACCCCAGTGGGAGTGGGTGTGCACTATGGTGAGCCCACTATTGTTCATACTGGAGATGGACTACATTAGCAAACAGGTTGGAGGGGGACAGATCAACAAAGTTGCTGTATGCAGACAATGTGGCATTACAGGCAGACTCTGAGCAAGAACTTCAGCAAAGGATAAGGGAATGGAATGCAAAACTGAAGGCACATGAGATGTAATTGTGTACAGATAAGACAGTTGTAATGGCATCAAATGATGGAGTTCAGAAGAAGCTGAGAATTGAGATAGAAGGGAAGATGGTGGAATAGGTTAACAGCTTTAAATATCTGGGAGGAGTGGTAGAGCAGAAGAGAAGTCTGAATTAGGAGGTCAAAGCAAGAATCAGAAGGGCTGTAGCCAAGTGGCACGGAGTGTCAAGGGTAGTGATTAACAGAAGAATGCCAATGAAGTTGAAAAGTAAGGTGTACAAAACAATGGTGCAACCAGTGCTACTATATAGTAGCAGTGGTGCAACCAGTGCTACTATATAGTACAGAAACCTGAGTAGTAAATGCAGAACAGCTGAGGAAGCTAGAGGTGATGGAGATGAAGTGCCTAAAATGGGTGGTAGGATGCACACTGTGGCACAAAGAAATTAGGACATAAGATCAAAAGTCAAAGTAGATCTAATTGCATTAGAGGTAAAAGAGAACAAATTACAGTGGTTTGAGTACATGTGCAGAAAAGCAGAAAACAATCTGGTGAAGAAGATTTGGGACAAACAGGATGAAGGCAAAAGGAAATGAGGGCATCCAGCAAAGAGGTGTGAGAGAAGACCTGCGACAGTCAGGCATGAGCTTTGAATAAAGCAAGGAGGTGGTGCTGACCAGAGAGAGAGACATGACATGACACCACAACTCCATGTAGATAATGGGAAAATGGGAAAAAGGGGGGTTGATGATGATGATGATGATGATGATGCAGTTTGATAACTGGTGCTGGAGTGCCTTTCATGCATCAGAATATAGGTTGGTCACTTTATCTGGATTTGATTAATTGATTGATGGATTGATTGATGCATCTGGATTTCAGTTGTGCATTTGATCCTAATTTTATCTGATTGTTTGATATAATTATTGATTGGCTGACTGCTTGATTCAGAGAGTGCAATGGCCAGGAAGAGCTACAACTGCAACAAGAAAGAAGTTCATTTGTTGTTGTATGTGAGATTATTAAACTGCTAATTTTTGTAAACAAATGATTTTTTGATTAAACTACTTTTAGCTGCAGCTTTGTGTGTTGTCTCATTCTTCCATCTGTATCATGGCTTACCATTTAATCTCAGTTCCAAAATAAGAACCCAATACAGGAACTGCTCTGGTGGAAATACCAGTTTTATCTGAATCTAGGTCTCCCACTGTCCATGCCAGCTCCAATATAGTCTATAGCAGCAGATGCCACACTCTTTGCTTTTAGGCTGTGTCTTTGGAGGTAAAAGTGCAGGGTGTGTGGAATAAAAATGACAGACTCAAACACATAAACATCAAAGAGATATTGGCAGTAATAAAGACACTCATTTCTATCAATCATTTATGGTTCCCAGGACCTTTACAAGTGGTCAAAGACAATAGCATAATGATGCATGGTGACATCCACCCCAACCCTGGCCCCAATACTCTCATGAGCCACACCCACTCAAACCTGAATATTAACTGTTCTACTTCCCCCTTCTCCCCTGACTCACTCTGTATTGCTCACCTAAATATTCGCAGCATCAACAACAAAATCACACAACTTCATGCCTTAATTGATTTCTATGCCTTTGACATTCTCTGTCTCACTGAAACTTGGCTTAAACCTAGTATCAAAGACAACGAATTTACTCCCCCAGGCTATAATACCTTAAGACAGGATCGTCTTAATAAAAAGGGCGGGGGAGTAGCCCTTCTATACAAATCCAACCTACAGGTAGCAGTAATAAATTCCATGCCCCCCTCCCTAACTAATGCTGAAATACTCTGTTCCAAGCTCCAAGTTAATAAAACCAAGGCTATATATATCATATGTTCTTACATCCCTCCAGGCAACAACATCAATACACTAGAAAATATCCTAAGCTGGGTCTCCAGTAACTTTCCACAAGAAACAATAATCTTAGGTGACTTCAATATTGACTGGAACTCCTGCATATCTCCCAAACCCTCCATTCACCTTAATCTCTTTAACTTTCATCAAACCATTAACTCCCCTACTAGAATTCACAAATCAACCCACAAACAAACCATTCTAGATTGGATACTAATTAACAACAACCCCCTCTCCTATAAAACAGGAATTCTCCCTGACAACATCAGTGACCATCTCCTAACCTTTATCTGTAAACAAAAATATAGAAATCCCAAGCTAGCTACCTACCGTACCATACACAACAAAACAGATTTTAACCTAGCATCCTTTCAAAATGAACTCAAAGACTATAACTGGTCAACTCTAAAATACCTCCCAATAGACGAAGCAGTAACCCATTTCAACAATACCTTCCTACAAATTCTACAACATCATGCCCCATCCCGCTTAATTAGACTAAGCTCTAAGGCTGCCCCATGGCTCTCACAAACTACTAAACAAAATATGCGGGCTAGAAATAAATTATGGAATAAATGGAGATCCACAAAAAAACCTGCTGACCATCAGAACTTCAAACACCTAAGAAACACCACAAAGAAACTTATCTATCTGGATAAAAAAAACTATCACTTTAAATATCAACAAAACCAAAAACAAAACCCCAAACAATTTTGGTCAGGAATAAACAAACTACTTCATCCAGGGAATACCAAAACCCCTACCCCAGCTAGCCTAGCCCAAAGCCAACCCAACATAATAGCCAACACTTTCAATGACTTCTTCTCTCAAACTGTCGCCTCTGGCAAACACTATGACTCCCCTATCCCACCAAACAACCCCTACCCAAAACAACACCCCATACTAAAGTTTCATACTGTCTCCACTACCTATATCGTGAAATTACTATCTAAACTTAAACCTTGCACCCCTTCTGCCGACAAACTACCAGCTGAATATCTTCAACTAGCTGCAACCGAACTAGCCTACCCAGTCTCCATCTTAATCAACAGAACAATAACTGAATCCAAAATCCCTTCCTGTTGGAAAATCTCCCATATCATTCCCCTCCACAAAGGAGGTAACTCCAACGAACTCTCTAACTTTCGCCTATTGCCCTTCTATCGCCACTATCCAAAATAATGGAACGCTGCATACACCATCAACTCTTACATCATCTCTTGAGTAATAACCTGCTTGTAGACTCTCAACATGGATTTAGGCCCTATCACAGTACTTCTACTGCCCTTCTCTCCTTCACAGACATAATAAACAAAAATCGCAACAACAACCTGTTCTCCTCTGCACTATTCTTAGACCTCTCAAAAGCATTCGATATGGTCAACCATCAACTTCTCCTCCACACTTTAGAAGCCCTGTCACTAGACTCACCAGCACTACAGTGGTTTGATTCATACTTGACAAATCGAAAACAAGCAGTCCTTTGGGACAGCCATCTATCTTCTCAACTCCCAATTACTATAGGCTCCACAAGGGTCCATCTTAGGTCCCCTACTTTTCTCTATATTCATAAATAACCTACCCACTTCCCTACCTACAACCACATGTATACAGTATGCTGATGATTCTACGCTCATCTGCTCTGCTCCATCCCCAGTAGAACTACATTCCTCTACCCAATTGGTTTTCACAGCAGCAGAAAAATGGTTTCAACATATCTGTCTCCTCCTAAATCCCCAAAAAAACCAAACTTCTACTCTTCACACCAACCCTTAAATCCACTCCTATCACTTTTCCATTGTGTCCTGCAATGGCACTATCATCAAACCTGACTTTTCCACAAAACTGCTAGGTGTCACCATAGACAATCAGCTAAACTTTGACTATCATATTGATTTAACTATCAAGACAGTAAATAAAAAGATAGGAGCCCTTTACAGACTTAAGCCCTTTCTTACTGCCACATCCCGAGTATCTCTTGCCCAAACTCACCTCATCTCCACACTACTGTATGCCTCTCCCTCCTTTATTAACATATCCAAAGCTAACCTTCAGAAACTTAATCTAGCCTACCATAGCATTGCCAGATTTGCAACTGGCTCTCCATTCCGTACACATCACTGTCTCAACCTAAAGAAACTCAACTGGCTAGAACTTCCAAATCTAATACTCCTACAGCAATTAGTCATCACTTTTAAAATTCTACATTACCCCTCCAACACACCCATACTGAACAACCTTATCACACCTTATAAAACTCTCACCTCACTGCTCAGCCAACAAGCTCCTAGTAACTACTATCAAATCTCATAATAAAGCAGGTGACTCCTTATTTGCAAACACTATTGGATCTTATTGGAATAAACTTCCCACTGGACTGACCTCCCTAGCCTCATGTCACCTTTTTAAAAAACAGATTAGAAATCATTTACAAAAACACTGGCTATGCCCTTGCTTGAATCCTGACTGATAACTGATACACTACCTGCTCTCATAGTTAACTCTGTATATCATTTGTATCTTCTTTATCACAAAGTTTGATTTCTTTTCTGTTTTGTGACTTTGTTAATTTGTATAGTCTCTAGTATGATAGGGGAGCTTTCCTCCTCAACCCTGTGTAGAAAATATACATGTATCAAGCTACACAAACCCAGGAATACTGTATATTCAATTTTACTTTACTTTTCTTTTGTCATTATGTTGTTTTCTTTTACTTTTTGATTGACTGTTATCTCTATTACCTGTATCTGTTTAAACTGTAAAGTTATAGTATGATAGTGGAGCTTTTCTCCTTGGGCCTCTGCTGAAAATGGACATGTATCCAGCCAGACTAGCCCGGTTAACAAATGTAAAATAAATAAATAAATAAATAAAAATAAATAAATGTTATACATAAATTGGAGAGGGATTAGAGCATACCCTTTGTGCAGATTATCCATGGCAACCTGAGATATAGCAACTTAGCACACTCTCACTCTACAGGCTTCTTACATTCTGTCAGAGTAAAACTTTGTGTCAGACAAGGGGAGCAGGACCAGGAGAGGCCATCATAAATGGAAATTGTATTAAAGATTCTTCTAGGAGTTTATCCAGCTGTAGGAAACACCTCATATAGATCTGTTCACCTCCATTCACAACAAACAACTGGAATTCTAGTCATAGACTCTATGCAAACAGGCCTAGAAAACATCCATTTTCATTTCTCTGGATGGCAATGTCCCTGTGTGCATTTTTACCCTTTCCATTTCTATTCAGGGTCATTCTGAATATTCCAAAGGACTCTCCAAGTATCATTCTGGTGACTCCCTTCTGGCCCAGGAAACAGTGGTTATCCCTTCTTTTGGAACTGTCCAAGGGCAATTATTACAAGCTTCCTCACAGAGAGCACCCTTTTCACACAAGACTTTAAACAACTTCAGCTCACTGCCTGCATGCGCAGAATTTTAATACCTTTAAGGCATCTATTTTTTAAAAAACGTGCAGTGGGTATTAAAGCAGACAAAGAAACCTGTTAGCAGGAAATCATATATTAGCAAATGAGTAAGATTTTTAGTTGGTGTCACATTAAGAACCAAGACCCAAGTAAGGCTACCATTTCTCTGGTTACCCAGTGTTTATTATTATAATCTAACCTTTCTTATTTCTCTGTCGAGTCATTTTTTCCCATTTCACCATGTCTATCCATAGATGCCCCTCTTTCAATGTACTTTCATGTCAAGCTGTTTTTGAAAGAGGTTCTGTATATCTGTCCATCTAGAAAGCAGGTGACCTGTCCTTGGGATCTTAATTTTGTTTTCGAAAAAAATGCTTGTTCCAATGGAGCAGCTCATCAGGCTGATTTGAGGATCTTAATATGGAAAGCTGTTTTGCTAATTGCTCTGATTTTTGCAAAGAGATAGTATTAGTTGTAAGCTCTTATGGTGGGTCAACATTATCTCATTTTCCACATGTCACGGTTTCTTTCGGAATTAATCTTTCATTAATGCCTAAAGAGGAATGTACATTTACTTTGAGCCAAGCTATCCATCTCTCTGCTTTTTTTTTCAGAACATAAAAATGAAAGAGAAAGTATTCTTAATATTCTAGATGTGCAAAGACAGCTCAGATGCTGTTTTCACAAAACTAAAACTGGCAGAAATCCTAATCGATTATTCATTTTTATGAAAGTAAGAAAAAAAGACAGCCACTGTCAATGAGGACAATCTTTTGATATTCCCACCACAACAAGTCAGTTCTAGCCAAAGTCAAAGTGCATTCTATAAAAGGTTTAGCTGCTTTAGTGGCCCCTTGAAGTATTCTAGAGCCAAGAAATTGGTTCTTTCGATATATATTCATATAGCACTGCAAACAAGACTCCTCTTGCAAGTCTAGAGCAGACTTTCCTAGGGCCATTTTCTAGGGGGCTTCTCATCCTTCCTCCTCCCAAACTTTCTAAGTTTTGGTATTCTAATCATGTAGATAAGGCTACTGCAGCAGTGATTTACTGATGCAGCTGTGTAAGCAAACTTACCATAACAGTAGATGTTCAAATATATTATTGCTACAATAGCCTCTAACCCCTTCCTACCAACACCCCCTTATTTTTGTATGATTTTCTTTCCAGGGTGAAGACATTGATTTTTATATATGTAGCATTGATGTTTTGGTGGATCTTGCTCTCCATTCTTCAATTGACATGAACAGCTCAATAACCAGACTGCTGATTTTCTTCCTTGTTTACTCAAGCCATCAACAGACGCGACATGTGAAAGGGAGCTCTATAGCTTTGGAAGCTGGCCTTCCATTATATACTGTGCTGTACTTTCTGTATTTGGCCTGAATATTTCAAATCCTGATTGTAAGGCAACATTTTGCTGTCCATAGTTACATTTACTTAACTAAGTAACAAAGAGATGGCACATTCATTGATCCACATCAGTCTGTCAAAAGCTACTTAATCAAAGGAAAAATGATCAAATTAAAGTAAATTAACTGATTTGCATTTAAAAATTACTTTTTTTTCTTTTTGAGGAAGGTCTCAAACAGATCTCATACAAAGGGCTTCATCTCTTCAATCTTCAAATTAAAATCATGTCTGAGGTCACTACACCTCAGGACAAGAGACAAGCCAAATCCTTAGTAACTTTCTCCTACAAATGTATGGTTTGGTCAAGTGTTTTTTTTTTTTTTTTCAAAGATTTGGTCATCACTCAGCTGTTCAGGTATCACATTTGGTAAAGTATAATAAAATTTATTTTTTATTTTTATTTTATTTTACATTTGTTGACCGGGCTAGTCTAGCTGGATATATGTCAATTTTCAGTAGAGGCCCGGGGAGAAAAGCTCCAAGGGTAAATTACATATATATAAAAAAAAAACATATAGGAAACAGAACATAGACATGGTTAAATACAATTTTACAAAAAAAAGCAGTAAGTAGGGAACATTAATTTAAAAATTGCAAACAAAAAAAAATGTTTTTTTTTTGTCAGAAAGCATACATATAAAGTTACTGTAAGGATAGAGAGGATAGAAGAGGAAGGAGTGAGTTAACCTGGGTTGGTGCAGGAGCATAGCCATTGTTTGTTGAGATGATTTTTTACTTGTTTTTTAAAAAGTGAGAGAGAGCACAAAGATGTGATGTCAGAGGGTAATTTATTCCACATTTTTCCAACAGAGTTGGAAAAGAGGCAATCTCCAGCAGAATTTTTAGGTTTGGTAATATTTTTTAAATATTATTAAAATATTTCTTTACTGCATGTCAGCAGTTGCCTATGTATTTATTTATTTATTTTATTTTACATTTGTTGACCGGGATAGTCCGACTGGATGCATGTCCATTTTCAGCGGAGGCCCGGGGAGAAAAGCTCCAAGGGTAAGCAGATACAGCATTACATATTACAAACAGACTATTTACAGAGATTACATAAGTAAGCAAGTTAAACAAGTTCCACAGGTTAGAGTTAATCCTGAGCGCAAGTCAGGATTAAATTAAATTACACAGTAAACTGGTTAACAGATTTTTACACATTCTAGAGAGAGTTAGCCAGGCTTGATACATTGACATAGTCAGTTAAGTGACAAATGTTGTTTGAGTCTAGTTTTAAATTGACCTAAGGTGGAAAGTAAGGTAATATCAGCTGGAAGAGAGTTCCAGGATCTACTTACAGAGTTTGTAAAGAGGGAGTCACCGGCTATGTTATTAATTTTGCTAGTCAGAATTAGTAGTTTGTTAGAGGATCAAAGCAGTCTAGGATTGTTATGAGGGTGATAATATTTTTAAGTGCAGGAGTATTATCCGGATTATAGAGGATTTTATAGGCCATAATCAGTTGGTTATAATTGATTAGGCTGGGTAGTTCAAGCCACCCAAGCTGAGTTAGATTGATGCAATGATGTGTCCTAAAAGGCAGCCCAATGGCAAACCTGGCAATGTGGTTGTAGCAAATTGAGAGTTTGTTAAGGACAGTCTTGTTTAAATTCGAGAGTAGAGGGGATGCATACAGAAGGGTTGAAAGAAGGTGAGAGCGAGCCATGGCAATTTTAGCTGGAGGGGTTAGGAAGGTTTTTATTCTGTAAAGTGACCCTAGTTTTTTATTGATGGTTTTCATAGTTTGGTTAACATGTAGATCGAATTTTAGATTATTGTCTATGATGACACCTAATAGTTTTGTAGAGGGGTCAGGGGAGATTATTGTGCCATCATTTGAATTTATGGTAAAGGTGAAAGCGGTAGATCTATGTGTAGGTGAAAATAACAGCATTTTAGTTTTTTGGGGATTTAGGATCAGGCGACTTTCAGAAATTCCAGTTTTCTATTGTATTAAAGGTATTATAAATTAAAATGTATTCCTATCTTATCAAATAGCCTACAGCTTAAAAGCAAAAGTAAATAAATAATCTGATCAATAATTGAATTACACAAAAGCACATTTAGAGGGCAAATTAATAAACAAAAATTATTACATTTATAATCCTAGACAAAAATTAGACAAAATACGATGAGCCATGAATAGCGTATGGAATTTCAGACATTGATCAAATAAAATTCTTCTTTCACTGATATATTAAATTTCTCTTGATAATTTTAACAAAGAACGTACCCCCATGTGTTGTGTAAATATAAAATAAGGCTGATAAAACAAGTAGCTGGATAGGCAAATCAGTAAAGTAGCATTAGGCGATGGTGTTGCAAAGCAAGCAGGTAATGTAGCATAACTATGTTTGAGTGATACAGTTTGCTCTGTGATGACTCCTCACCTAATCAGTCATCTGTGGCACAAAGCTATAAACAGGAGATGCTTATCTTCAGAATATAAGGTACTTTTGGATAATTTTAGTTTATAAACAATTAAGTTTGTTATATAGACAGTATCAAAGCAAGCTTTCACAATATTTTTATTGGTTGTGGTATTGATAGAGCTGCAAAATGACTGCCTTGTTGGAAAAAAAATAAGGATTTTAGAACAATAGTCTTCTTTATCAGCATATTACAACAGAATGTTCCCTAAATTAGGTTGAGTTAGCAGAAAAAAAAACATTAGCGTCATAGGGCAGGAGTAAAAGGAAAACAGAAAGTGACCAAAAAAAAGATGTAAAAGCAGAGAGTACCAACCATATACAGTCACGGCAACATTATTATCATTGGGCATTTATTCTAGAATAATACACTCACCGAAATCCTGAATTAACTGAATTTTTAAAAATGTAGTGAATAAAGGGTTGCCATTCATATTATAAACCCACAGAGGAACTGAAGTTAACTAAATGACAGTGTGAGGATTTTATGAAGAACAGTCTATGGCAAGAAAACAGATACTCAGAGAACTTTCATTCAAGTAAACCTCATGTACATTAACAATGAGGTGTTTGCAATACGAAATTATTCCAATCGCAGTATAACTGCCTTTGTGGTGATCTTGAACCTTCCCTATATATGTCTTCAGGTTACAGTAGCTACACATTAATCACATAGTTGCAGAAAGCAAATACAACCTGAAACAGAATAAACACGTAACTAGAAGGAAGACTAAACTTTTATTTACTGATGAGACACAGCAGAGGCTCCTCAGATATTTACATTGTGCTTGTTTTATGAAGTCATGGTTCCTGTGCCTCAATATATCTGGTGGACCCTTGCAGTATACTCCAGCCACACATGCACAGATATTCACAGTATGTGCTATGCTACATAATCTGATCCTGAGGAAACATCTGCAGGAGGATCAGCAAAGGGAAGGATTACACAGCCCCCCACCAGTGCCTAGGTCACCACAGCCACTGTCACAGGTGGCCTCTGAGGAAGAACCCCCTGCTGATGTCCCTTTAGGCAGATGTAGGCATGCTCAGTATGCCCTGGTTTTGGCTTAGAGACAATGCATAGCACATTCACTGACAACTTAGGGACCTAGGGACTGACACCTTACTTCTACTCACATACATATATCAAATTCAATACCAGATAACACACATAACCAGTACCTATCGATGTATTGGCTGTGTACTGCTTGCATCAGACAGAGTCAGTCCTGAACTACAGTTCTGTCAGCTGCTGCATTTGCAAGGTAAGTCTCTAACCTACACAGTACTTGTAAGGATTAATATGATATGGTATGGTACATATGGATCTGCTACATTTATGCAAGTAAATATAGTGGGCTATTTGGATAAAAGTAACATCCACATGAGACTATACATACTCAGTCTGCTATCATGTGTCCTTTAATAGTCACTAGGCCTCATGCATGGTATATTTATTACATCAGTCAAGGGAGATGTTAAACAGTGGGGTTACATGATATTTGGACTACTGCATATCCCAGCAGAACATACAGTGTTGTTCTCCAACCCCCAACATAACAGTGTTTCCATATAACTACTTTAGTAGTAATTCATCAGTGGTATATCAGCAGTCCAGACAATCTCAGGGCAGTAACATAGAAACTGATCATGCATTGTATGTCTCACAATGCAGGAATAACAATGTGCATATTGATGCTATTGATTGTGTGATGCTTGACTGCTCTCTGTCTGGTAACTTCTGTGGCTCAGTGGACTAGGGAAGTTAGTATGGGTGATGGCATTCATGGTTCTAATCTGGAAGTACCCACGTGTTTGGATGTGAGGTAGTATTATGTTGTTTTTTTGACAGACTGCCTGTCTGTGTGTGATGTAACATTTCTAACCTCTGTCACATATTAATTACACCAGACAACTAAAGAATGTCATGGACAATTTCAGTGAAGTGCAGTGCTGCAGACACATGGACAGATGTCATTGACTGTGACATACAAAATCCTAGACTGGAGGACAGGTAGGTGTGGCTTGGAGTCAGTTTATAATCGTACTGAGTATGCTCATGCACTTAGTTATGCAGAGCACAATTCTG
Source organism: Protopterus annectens (assembly GCF_019279795.1). Lineage (NCBI taxonomy): Eukaryota > Metazoa > Chordata > Ceratodontiformes > Protopteridae > Protopterus > Protopterus annectens. Next base: position 1,602,138,565 of record NC_056739.1, read on the forward strand.
TTGCCCCTTGTCCAAAATGACATGTTATGTATAGACATGTCTATACATACATACATATATGTATAAATATCTGTCTGTCACTCTCTCTCTCACTCTCATAGATAGTATATCTGTCTCTATGAATACACACATAGAAATATCCCTATATACCTATATATAGTTATATATGAAATATACATATCACATCTCTCCCCATATTTCTACATAACAAATATATATATATATATATATATATATATATATATATATATATATATATATATATATATATATATAAATATATATTGTACACACACACACACACAGCCACATTTCTATATACTTCCCTGTTATATACATAAATATGTGTGTGGATGTCTGTATTGTCCTACATACCCTGATAATGGTGAGTAATGCTTCACTATCACACATCTATAATTTTGCTCAAGGGATCTAAAGTAAGGGCTCAACAGTACATAATGCGCTTACCTACAGACCCATGTGCCTGCTGGATGTTGCCACACATGCAGCAACAGGTGAGCAGGTGGTGTAATGTATAATGTTGTCTAAGCACGCATGGAAAGTGCACATTGTTCTTGCCCATCGGTATGCCCATCCAAATGCAAACAACCACATTTGGCCAAACTGTTAACTGTAGCCACATAGCTAGGAAAACTAAAACTTATCTGACTGCTAGGTGTACAAATTGCCCTCTTCTACAAGGCCTAGTGATGTAATAGACACTAAGACTACCAGCTGCCATTGTAAAGTCAGACTTAAGCTGTGGTGCATGTGATAAATGCTGTAGTCTGTAGTGTATAAGAGCAGTTGGGTAGGAGTACTAATCTCACTGCAGACCACTTGGTGTGTGTTTGTGTGTGTGTGTGTGTGTGTGTGTGTGTGTGTGTGTGTGTGTGTGTGTGTGTGTGTGTGTGTGTGTGTATCACTCTATGACATAAATATGTTCACCTCAGAAACTTTGAACGAGGTAGGGTTTTGCAGTATTTTGGTCATAGCAGATGATGTGGGCCTTCAAATGCCTGACCACAACAAGGCCTGGTGATGTCATCAAGCATGGGCTGTCCTAAAGAGATTTTAATAGCATACTTGAGGTGTAGCATATGCGTCACGTACTGTGATCTGCCGTGTGTAGCATTAAATAGGTACATGTTCTAATCTACATGCAAGCAACTTACAGTGTGTCTATGTTGTGCTGTGTCCTGTAAACAGTAAGTGGAAGTGGTGCTATCCTCAATGTAGCCAGGTTTGTGTGGCTGTTACAGTATTTTACATCAGCTTATGGAATCATAGGATCTTTCAACTTTAGCAGCATAATGGCCCCACAACCCTCACAATCCTAACCAAGTTTATAGCCTTGTTTACATGATCAGCAGATATTGTCCCTGTCCATGAGGGACAGAAGCCCTGTGGTGAAATGACGGTCACCCAGCCAATCATACAGATGCATCTGATGAGGTACACTGAGGTGCTCTGTTTGCCATTAGACAGGGTTCTGTTCCAAAGGTGTGTTAAAGTCTGCTAGGCAGATCTCTCCCACCAGCATGTATGATTAATGTCACATACCAGATTAATGTCCTTACAGTGAGTAATCCATGTACCATGCCACCTACAGATATGCAGCATATCCAGTCAAGCAGGGAAACACATTGACCCATATGCAAGGCAAATATCATCTCTGAGTAGTTAATATGCCACAGGCTACAATGACCACTGATGTCAGATGACGTCAATTGGACAGATACTGAACATGTGAAGTTCCCTTGTGAGGGACCATTGTGTTGTGTGCAATTGCTAGTAGTGCTTGGAAAGGTATAGTACCAAATGGCCATTGCACTCACATACTGGCATGCTAAGGGAAGAGTACATGGAAGTTATGAGTATGTCAATTTCGGGTGACTGTGTCTTCAGTTATGACATATGATTCCTGTCTTACCACTGGGGAGACATGGTGATCTCAGGTACATTAGATGTAAACCTGTATGGCCAGGCCTGTGTGCCCAGGTCTATCATCCCCGAGTATGTACATCACATGTTGCTACTGATGTCCAACTTGCCAGGAGCATAGGTGTTACCGATGGAAATGATACTGCATATATATTTGCATGGAGTTTATGGGCATTAATATGTCAACAGACATTTGTTCATCAATTCCCTCTTGTAGGATATTGACATAACTCACAGAGTCTATGACCACTCACAGTTTGCAGGCGTCCGCCAACATTGTCAGCCACAGACAGTCAGTATTCGCTTGTGTCATGGTGAAATTGATCTCAAGCAGTACAGGACCCAGGACTGAGCCCTATTAAGCACTGCTGATTACCGATCAGCTATTCCAGGTGGATTTCCCTAGTTTATCTGTGCCATCAATGAGCCACTTAGTGACCCCTATAACGACATTAGCATGGGCGCCTATGTGTGCACTTTTGTCAATGATGCCTGAATGGGAGATAGAGTCACATAGCTTGGCTATATCCAGGGGGTTGTATGCCTTGATTTCCCCTTACCCTGGTCCTTGGAGACTGCCTCAGACATGTCCATCACATTTAACAGACATGATCTCCCTATCAGACATCCAAATTATGTGCAGTCAACTGTTCGTAGATCACATATATGTTTGGTGATCAGTTCCATGACGATTTGCCCCATGGACATACAGGTATGTCTACTCAAGCAAATAGGTCTATAGTTCTAGTGTCTACCTCTGTGTAGGGGGATAGCAGTTGTCGTTGTCCAGTCAATTGGGATAAAACCAGTGGTCACAGTATGATTGCAAGGAGTTCCCAGTGGTGTTAGTAATCCTTGGTGGATCCCATGTAGGACACAGCCTGGGATGTTAGCATGTCCAATAGATGCTGTGTATACCCTATAGAAAGGACAGTTATTACCTGCTCTGTAGATATGGAAGGTATGGGGCAGGTTGTAGGAATGTCATGTGGCATGCATGGTGGAGATAAGGGAGTGAAGTTGATACAGGATCTGTGGAACAACAGGTTAGCTTTGAGTACAGACCCAGCATATGTGGTATCATTATGTACAAGTTTACTGACAATCTGGGCCTGTTCTCTGAGGTTACACATGCATTATTGTTCTTCTTTGTGTGGGAGGCTAATTTTGTCACATACTGTTTCTACACAATGTCACACAAACACTATGTGCTTGTTTTAGTTGAGGAGATTGTGCCACCATTTTAGGAGGCACACTCACCCCAACTGTCACACAACAATGTCCATCATTATTGTACAGCCAACAAATGGCAGTTGTCCTCCACTCAGGTTTGCTGTGCCAGGAGGAGCTCATGTTCCTCCTGTCAGGTACAGCTGAGTCTATGCAGTTGCACTGCTGCTTACATAATGCATGGGTGTAGAGCTCTGCATACTTGCCCATAACATCTGAGGGGGATGTGCGGTCATGCTGTGTAAACCATCCCATAGGTTTAATACATTGCTTTGCTGAAGTATATTTCTGTATTGTCTGCAAGATGAGTTAGGTCTGATAGTTTTAATGACTGATCTATGTTCAGATCTCACCAGGGAGGACCTTACAGTGGCGGGCTGTAGTGGTCACCCATATTGAGATATACTTGAAACACAACATCACCTCCCCTTGTGGGGATATCACTCCACTGGTCCAGAGCATTGTAGTTAAGGATGTGGAGTAACCTATGGGCAAGTGAGCTTCAGCATGACTAACAGACACAGTTGGTGGTTACTTAATGCCACCCCAAACCATGGTGTACTGATATATCCTGATAGACACACATACATGAAAATAAACATAATGGGTGTCTGGATTCATGGAGCTGCCCCTGTAGCTGGCAATGGCTTAATTACATTCCCTTCCAGCAGTGAATAGCACATGCAGTGTCTCCAGGAAAGCATAGTGTTTCACTAAATATGGATGTGTATCTATACTATATATATATATATATATATATATATATATATATATATATATATATATTTATATATACCACCTGCATTACCTTACACACTGTCAGTTTGAGGTCTGAACATGTTGAGGGATGTATAGTCTGGCATGGCTCTGGTGCTGCCCACAGCCATGTACCTGGTGTCTTTGACTGCACAAATGTCTGCATATTCCAGGATGGGGGACACCATCCACAGCCTGGTGTTTAGTGTTGCTTTTATCAGTGTGTAGCGGCATAACCATGATGTTGTATGAAGATGGCGAGAGATGAAGACCTTCTCTGGCAAAGCATTGATGTCTGTTAAGCAAGTCATCCCAGGCAGGTATTTAGTGGATCCCCTTCCAATGATACAACACACTTAGGCAATCATTGAGTCCCTCATGTTCTGTGTGTATTGAGACATCATACTAGATGAGAATGAAATGCAGCTGAAAGCTACAGGCATACCTGTGGGAGACACAACGTGTGTAATCTCAGTCATATGTCTGCATACAGTCCAGTGACGTATGTCCCTAGTCATACACTCCTGCAGGAAATATGATGTTATCATTATGTCACCTGATATTCCTTGAGTTGCAGCAATGTGTAGTATTATGTATCATGTCAACCTAGACACAGATAACTGTAAAATTTCCCATATGTAGCCTAGTGATGCAGACATCAATGTTTCTCAAGATGTACTGCCTAAAAATAATAGGTCTGCTTTTGTGATGTGCCTCAGGTGTGTGACTGGTGAGACCAGTGGTGCATGCACTATTATGTGTACTGTGCTCTCCAGAGGTAGGTTTTTTGGGCTGTCTGTTGTTTGTGAATGAGTTTAATAAGGAGCTGCACACATGCAAGTGTGCGTATGTTGTGGGTGTGGGTGGTGCATGAGGTGAGCTATGCATGTTGATGGAATGCTCATTGCCATTTGTACTGACTGCTGTGTGAGACATCATGCAATCAAGGTTTGAAGTACAGTCACATCTGTCACATGTTGTGTTTGTGTGGCATAGGAGGAGAGGGGTGGGTACACTTTCCACATGTCATGAGCAGTCATTGGTAGTGCCGTCAGCAATACAGTCATGATTGTGCCTACACCACAGCATACCATTGTTAAGCAGTGACATGATAGATGGTGAAATGTAACATGTCACCTGCATGTAGGTCCCCTAAGGTAACACAGCACTTGTCAGTGTGCCATACAATGCTTTGCCAGCCATGTGGACCTTGGATTGACCATAATCCTGTCATTAGGCATGGTCACCATACCATATCTACAAATGTAACACTCTGCAAGTCCTGCAAAGTTAGAGTCATGCTGCCACACCCTTGGTGTTAACCTGAAACACAGTGTTTGCAGGTGCACCTTGCAATGAAGATGTGGATGCCCTTGCATGCACAGAGGACCTGTTCATCTATGCTGACATAACATTGCCCTTGCAAGCATTCGATGCCTGTCAAGCAACCACACAGCAAACTGGTTGTTGAGTGACATGATGTGGAAACACAGATATGTGTTCTGGGTACATAACTGTACAATAGGACATACCTAGGACATGTGGCAGGTGGACACACTTTGGGCAAAGGTGGCCAGTCCTCTGCAGTAGGCCTTATAGCCATGTCATGCAGATATCCACCATTACTCTGTGGTAGGTCAAGATGCATGATGCGCTGTAAAAGTGTCACCTAAGATGGATCACCACCGCTGTTTTGCTTGTTTCAGCAAACCTGGACATTTATGTCACTGGACATTGCAAGTTATATTGTGATGCTGCAGCTTTGCTCCTAATCACTATCTTATCAATTCCCTAGAGACATATCACCAACCCTGGTACAGAAGGCATACTATATGCAAATGCCAACTGATTGCTCAGGTTGCTAATCAAGGCATTTACCTGAAGGAAGGTATGTGAAGCCTACAGAGCCTTTCATGATGTGGGACAACCATGTGGATGAACAAACAAGCTGTGTCCTGCTACTCATCATGAGCTTCATAGTAACATTTTGTGTGTGATGACAGAAAATGTATCGAAGCATGGTATCCCATGACAGAGTGGTTGTGGTGATACCAGTAGTAGTACTAGAAAGGCACAAGCAATTCAGGGGACTCCCCTGCTTTCTGCATTCTTCACAAGGTAATTGTGTCCTTGCAGTACATAACACTTGAGTAGTGTCCAACTGCAGAATACCTGTGTAAAACCTCCCACCTTACTTTCCCAGATATACATATTACACTTCCCTCCATTGTTTGACTGTGCTCTGTACAGACACCTTGGATGACTATTTTCTTGGAACACCATGGAAGTAACTGCAATACTTAGTTGAACAGAGAACAACTAGCATGCAGTGCCAATCAGTGTCCCCAGATCTCTCAGTCCTCTGACATGTAAAGCCAATAAAGGAGTTAACATGGATAAGATCAGTAACAATGTTGTACACCTACTGACTGATGAAGCACAGTTTGTTTTGCTCAAGGGCAGATCATACCCACTTGCCCTAACTGATGGACCTAATTGAGTTTTACAGTATGCAAAGGATGATGGGAATATGGCTCACTCCATCTACTATGGCCTGACAAGGTGTTTGACAATATTATGCCAGTGGGCCATGGTGGAAATTGAGTAGGTTATTTACAGAATGGTATATCAGCTGGTAGATAGCCAAGTGTCTGCTAGTCATAATCTGGGAAGATAACATTGGGTAGGCCTATGCTACAATGATGCCAGTCAACAGTGGACTTCCCTCAGACATCATTAATAGAGTACCCCTTGCAGCCATTCCCTTCTCTGCAGTCACGGCCACTGTCAGTTACCTCTGACTGACTACATTAGCAGGGGATTGCATATTAGGAGCTGTCAGTGAATTTCAGACAGAACCAACAATTATCCAGGATGCTTATAACAACACTTACACCTCCACAATTCCAGAAATACAATAGGATACCAGATGTATTCTTATAAAGAATAGAAACCATGTATTAAAAAACAATTTATTCTTTTAATGCCTCGGTGTAACCACCTTCATGGAATCTTAAAGTAAGATAACTAAAAGCTATCCAGGATGGCCTGAGACACCCATTCAGTTGTTGTCCGAGCCACTGACAAATAGTAAATACTAAGGACCACACAATACTATCCATTTGGAAGTCATCCACCCCAGGAAATATAGTAGTTTCCACATACCACACACAGTTGAACCAATACCCATGGACCTATGGACACAGTGCATAATGTAGCCTTTGACGTTCCCTGGTTGATAAGATGTGGGGATCCATTCAATTTTGTACAACCTATACAGAAATGTATGGAATGTAAATCCCAGACTGTCATTGTCATACCTTATTTGGCACTCATCACACCTATCTTTGAGTACAATGGCACCTTTGCTATCACTCTACAGGCATATCTTACAACTGTAGCAACCACACAGGTTCCATGGTAAACCAATACACATTACAGATAACATGTCTGATGCAGTCCTTGTCAAGAGTGTTTATGTGTAGTCTGTCTCCTACATGCTTTGGAGGGATATGTATGGCTGCTATACAGGGAGGTGTCAGATCCCAATGTGTAAGATCCTGCTTACCCAAGTCAGAACTAACACATGTATTACCTGTTCTGCATGCTTACACTATCACTGTGGTATAAATAGTACATGCTGGAGAGACAGGTATGTAACACAGACACTAAACCCTAGATGTAACAGGGTCCTCATGCATGTGAATCACACATCTGCTGTAACATACATCATGCGCAAATTACACAATGGGATGCAGAACAAGGCAATCATGACTGGTGTAAGACAAATGAGTATACTGGACACAGGAAATTTGTAGATGGGTCATCTCCATCACCACAGCTTATAGATGTGTTACGTCCAAAAACCCTGGTGATATTTATCAAGGGTATCAGACCATGTCATAGTTTAGAGATGCATGAGTGGCTGTGTGGTGCCATTGCCCTTGTTAGCCTGTTGTACTCATATGACCCTATGAAACATACACCTATATCACTTACTTTGCTGGAGAAATATGTCTTATGTGCTGACATTCCATACTGTGCTGTGATGTCTATGGGTTTATTGTCACTGTGTATGCATAGGTGTCCCCTACAGACTCCTGTGACTGAACCATAAACAGGTCCGTGACACACCTGTCATTGTGTAAGTATATGGCCATTACAACTTCATACAACATAAGGTACACAAAAGTATGTGTCTTACTCATTATAAATGTCAGCATACAGTATATGTCAGTGAGCAGTACAAGTGTCATGGCAAAGCAATACTGCATTACACAATTACATATTAATTTATATAGTCACTCTGTGCATCAGACACATAGCTTCATTTCCCTGCATTGATGATGAGGATGGCAAGGATGCGGCACAGGTATCATCACTTGCACAAGGTGTTGTGTGTGGGTGCAGGAGACTTAGGCTGACCCAACAGGTTGAAAACATGTGTGTGAGTCAGGAAGGGAAGCAGGCAAGATGGGCCATAGAATTGTGCCATATGTGTCTACAGTCTTTTAACAGAGGTGTGTGAGTGAGTGTGTGAACACAGTTAAGCTCAGTGCTAGCCCTACATGTGTGTATGTTGGACAGCTGTGAACCATGCATGGTAGAGCTGACAGTTCACTGTATCCACCCCCGAACATAAGAACTGGTTTTGCCAGGAGTTGCACTGGCACCTCCATGGTCAAGGTCAGATGCTATGCTAGTACCTGTCAGTGACTGTTGTTTGCTGCAACCATGTCTTCCACAGGAATGCCCAGGACCAAGAGCCCATGGCCTGACACATCTTGGTGTGGACATCACACTCCCCTCTGGAGCACTGGATGTATTGTCACTACAGGAGTGTGATTGAGCACAGCCCCATGGACTCTCAGCAGATGTAGTTACTGACCTACATCCATGGGTCTGATGCTCAACTCCAACCAGACATTCCATAACATACAATGTGCATTCCAAGGTAGATATTCTGCAATCTGTCCCAGACCACCTTCTTTCCACTGCATAAGTGAAGTGATCTAGGGTATCACCAATACGGTGGAGGCAATCACGGATGTCAGACTGTGCTGCATCCATAACACTGAGCATTCATCTGGAGTTCATTTCAGAACACCTCTGTGTCTCCATGATGGCTCAAAACATTCTCCGAGTGACCCGTGATGAGACACCTGTGACAGGTGGTGGAAGGATAGTGGACCCCCTATGAACACTCTTCCCAATCTGCCTGTGTGGAACCTCACCAGGTCTCTGGCTATGGCCACTGTCTACACTCACTGTAGCTATAGTTGCCACAGTTTCCTGTTCAATGTCCCCACCCTCTGACTGTCCAATATTTGTGGCCCCCAGGGACTGGGTATGTGTAAGCATACTGACTGTGCACAGTGATAATAAGGGCAGAAGAGGAATATAAACCTCTGGGGCAGATTCAGCTCCTGAAACCCTGAACCTGTGCCTCAGTTTGGCCACCATTATCATCAAAGTCTGAAGAGACACTGACATCAGGTTTTTTAGGGGACAGAGACAACCCCCTAGTCACCTATGTTATGAAAGGGAAAAGCATTACATTAATACCTACACTATGTTCTGCAGTACTATGTTGCAATATATGTAAAACTGTATACATTGTTGTCACTGTTACAGACCTATTTAACCCCAACTTCATATAGTAGGAGATGAGGACATTCCTTTTCCCACAAACATCTGTAGTTACTTGTAAATAAAAGCTTTTTGCACTGCATTTCTCATCAACAACAATGAGGTGCACTGTTGACATTTGTGAAGACCCTGCACAATTGACACATATGGCAATCTGTAATGCCCTGACAATACTGTCACATCTATCAATGTTGTCATACTGACAAGGCATAAGTATGACTCTCAAGTGTGTACATTCAGAACATTTGTGCAGTTGGCAATCATGCCAATGGTACAGCAATGCAGCCATCAGTCCTGGGATGACATTTTAGGAAATATACTGCAGTAAATCTACATTTGTAACAGAACAATGTTGTGCTTACCAGGAGCAGGACCACAGCCTTGTCTGATTCCTGAGGCACCTGTGGAAAATTGAGGGACAGGTAATGTACACACCTACACATGTTGCACTATAAGAGGGTAGTATGGCCATATAGCTCACATTTACAGTAGTTACTTTGTCAATTGATATGTTGGACACAATCTGAGCATGAGATTCAAGCTGCAGTTAAACTACCCCGCTAAGATCAAACACCTGACACTCATGTAAATGTATCTACACCTTGACACACTGAATGCTACAGTATTCCAATGTTGATCAAATGAAGCCTACCTGGATGCTCCTCTGCTGTGGAAACCGTGACACCCACATCCACGATATATGGTGTGATGGATTCCTCGGAGCTGTTGTGTGTTCCTAGGTTCACCAGGAATTCCTCTGTTTCTGAGAGTGGTTGTTCATATGCAAGCCCTCCACCTGTGACAACACCATCCCTGGCCACAGCAGCTGCTCTTCTGCATGCAGCATTAATCATATCTGTGGCATGGTGTTGACCCTGCTCATATGTCCTGTTCTGGTGACCTATGGCATTCACATTATGGACATGTTCAGGCCACAATGCTGCCCATTGTTCTCTGTTGTGCTTCCCCCTGGACAATAGGAGTTCATGGTGTTGATGGAGGCCTTCCATGATGATATCATTCTCAGCATCCATAAAAGGGACACATCATCTGAAATAAAATTGGAACACATGTCAGGATCACATATGTGGAAGTACACTATGTAGAGATACAGCAAGAACAGAATGACTGGCATTATCCACTGCTTGATCACACCTGTCATATTCCACAGTGTGCAAACATACTAACCATGTGGATACAATTCAGATACTAGCAATAGTCAGCTATTCTTGTGTGTATCATGACAGATACTACTGTATGATCACACACCCAAAACAGGAGTTCATTGTAGTGTGACCCCTAGAGGTATCTCCCCTCATAATATGTCAAAACAACAGTGCCAAATAAATAGCAGTGTGATATTGCAACTACGATACAGGGACATTCCCATGAGACCAGTGTGCCACATTAACAAAAACATTCCACCCTTGATGTACAGTACATCCTCTGTAGGTGTAACAAATCCTGAGATCAAAGACATGTCATCATTACAGTTCTAAGAAAGCCTTAATGCTGTAATCTCCAATCCCCCTATGTATATGCACATATATGCAGCATTTTGTAACCAAAAAGGTTACATCCCTGATAGTGTACAATACTCCTTTGTTGATATGTGCAGATATATAAAGTGTTTGGCAACATGGTTACTGTCTAAAGAAAGTCTCATACAGACTGGTTCCCCTAGCTTGCTGTTTGCCTTTTTTAACATGGTTGTCATTACCAAGTGACTGTCTCTTAACCAATCTGTGGTTCTGAACTGCTACTTGCAGCCAACACGGCTGATTTGCAGTATAATCAGCCAATGACATACAACCACTGATCAAGATATAAGGCCTTCATGTAGATTAGAAGCCCTTTCTGATATGTTCTGCTGGAAATTCCTGGGGTCAAGATACTATGTTATCATGGAGGGTATGTTTGTAGCACCTACTTTTACACACAGATGTGTGTGCTATAGACTGCAGCTGATGCTGCAGGCAATAGGCATAGGCAGAGAGTGTGAACACTTTGGAGGACAAGAAACTGTAAGGGTAACTGTGTGATCTGAGTCAGCCTTGTTGTAGAGGCAAGGCTGGAGTGAGGGTACCCATTCCACTGTAAATAAAGACTTGTGTTTAAGGTAGGTATGTTAGGTAACTGTATCACTAACAGAGTACTAGACAACATGTTTGTTGTGTCTTTGAGCAACATAGGGGTAATTATACCACTATTAAAAGTTCAGAAAACCTTCAATGGGCTAAGCTGGTGTAGCTTCTAAGCAATTTCAAAAGCAAGTAAAAAATGTGAAGGTACTCCAAAGACAAGTCTAGTTTAAAAAATGTGTTACATTATGGTAGTCATGTGGAACGTGTGTGCTTGCAGTCCTTGTTACTAGCAGGATCTCTATATGTGTCTGTTAGTTGTGCAGCTGTGCTAATCTGTAATATCATTATGAAATGATTGTGTGGTGCACTCTGATATTAGTGGGTCTCATTTTCATTACCTAAGTTAAAATCCTCGTTGAATACATATTAATGCATGACCTGACACTTTATGCACTTATAGTGTTGTTATAGGTATATGTCAAGTGTGTGCCTGTCTGCAGGCCTGTGACTTTCATCAGTGAAAAGCAGACATTTAATTTGAAATGCTTTGTGTGGATAAAGAGTGCATGACTCACTCATTCATTGATGGCTTCACAATAATGCAATTTAAATGCTACACACCAATGGATTTGAACCCAGGACTATGGGTGGCAGAAGCTATTGTTTGCAAAGCATTTAAAAGACTGAGCTACTGAACTACTGTCACAGCATGTGTATTTGTGATGGTATAAGTGCATACATACAGTCTGTGATATACCTCCATTATATCCATTATTATGTGCCTGGTTTTATAGGGATGCATTTCTCCACCAGAGTCCCAGTTGGATATATATTTTGCCATTAGTATCGTAGCAGGTGTACTTGTACATGTTATTGTTAAAAGTGCCCATTTACCTGTTATTAGAGACCTCAGTTACACCCATTAGTGTTTGCCTGGCTTTCTAGTGGCATACTCCTGTACCACACTGGAAATGACACTCCCAGTTCTTCCATTACAATTTCAGCAGTTTTGCACGATGCAGCATGATGTGCAGCTCTGCTTACACATGCTTAATTATGGTAACTTGCAATTACTATGTTTTTATTAAACCACCTGTTTTAATTCACATCTGTGTGGTGTGACAGGTTAATGCAGTAGTCTGCAGGTGCAATGGTCTCAGGTTCAAAATAGGGGACAGGTGTTTATTTTGTACGTGTTTATCATGTAAAACACATATTAATATAACTCCATTTAGCTGAGCTTAGAGACGCTGCATGACAAACAGCAACATGCATTGTGCAAAAAATCTTTAAAGAAAAGAAAAAAAGAGGCGATAAGACAGCAGTGAAATGGGGTGTAAGCAGGAGGAAAACATAGGGAAAGGCAGGTAGGTATGGACAGGAATGGTGTAGGGAAGAACCATAGCTATCCATTTCTTGTATAGCAACAACTGTGCACATTGACAGAATTTGTAGATGAATTTGGACTGTCACACCTAGAGAGAGGGGTGAGGACAACATAAGTACATTGTCAAGCCAATTGGACCACATTATGTGTGTTCAGTGGACATGTGTATGAAATGGAGAGCTATGTATGGGATGATATTTTTTGGGGGTCAGGTGCCCATTTATTTTTTTTTAAGGTGAGAGAGGAATGTCAGTGAGGGGGCATAGGTGCATGTGGGGGGGTAAGTTGGGAAGGTGAGGAAGATTTTGCAAACAGACAAGAAAGACAAGAGAGTAGCCAGGGGAGGTGTGTGACACAAGAGGGGAATGAACACCTTAGATGGAGAGGGTGTTCTGGAATCCCAGTCTCAAGTCCCTTCACAAGGTAGCAGTATGACTCAAGGCCTCACCCATGGGAATGTCAACATTGCTCCATCACTGCCTCTGAGATGGTAGTGTTGGAGGCTGGGCTCCCCACCAGGGTGGCCAGCATGCTCTCCATCCAACACAGTTGGCATCCAAAACCATGGTACGCAATCACATATACCAAACCTGGCAGTTCATCACGGGTGGCAACATCCCCTCCACCACCACTCCCAGAGGGGGTATGAGCCCTGTCCTGAGAGGTGGAACTACCTGATGCTGCAGGTAGTGCAGGAGCAGCATAGGGGGCACCACCAGGCTGGGTCCCAGATGTGCTAGGACCTGATGCCATGGCCGGAGAAGGTAAGGTAGGTGGATCATGTGGAACTGGCTTATCTTGATGCACTGTAGTAAATTAGATACAAATTTAAGGTTAGTAATAACCAAACCAATGTTAGTATTAACATAATGGAACATAATATTGATTAATTCAAATACATATTAAGGTATATTATGTGGAACACAACATTACATAACATAACAGTAAGTATGTTAGCAGCAAACCAGAATGAAATAATCCATAATGTCAACAAAACAGTTAGTTTCACAGAATACATCAATATTAAATTATAATAATAAATAACATTAATAAATTAGAGAAGATATGGGGTGAGGAGAGAGAGAAAACATACCATTAATGAAGTTACAGATGATGTTAATACACAAACTGCTAATACATACTTCTACAGGTGTGCAGTAACTCATCTTCTTCTACAGATGATGTAGCACGTATATACCTCTCAAGCTGTTAGCATGGGACAGTATGGGCCAAGCACTAACAAATGCAGGTACACAACTACACAGAGCTGTTTCACATAATGTGCATGAAAATAACTACCAAGGTGTTCTGTAAACAGATTTGCACATACATTGCATTTGAGGTAATCATTTATCTGCCCATCACAGACTAGACAGATTGGGCAGTTGTCATTACATTAAGAAAAATCATTTGTGTACATTAAGGGAGTAGAACCCAAAAGCTGTGACTGCAGGGGACATGTGCACATTATGTAATTATTTGACTGCAGTGACATTAGAACAGACATGCAATTAATACAGCACTACCACACTTATTTCAACATAATCTTATGAAACCACAATCCTATTTTACTATTTTACTTTATTTATCCTTAGAATCTGTGAAGTACACACATGATATCTGCCCAGAATGTGGGCTACCTTACCCATATACCTTGTTCCTGGAGTGGGAGGAATAGAGACCATTATGTGACTGAAAGTGGGCTGCAGACAGGCATGAACCATACTGTGGGATGTGCAATATATTTATCAGGCAATTACATTTGCATCCTTTAATTATTTAAGGTTTACAGTTGACTGTAGCAACATTAGAAGAGACATGTAGTGAATACAGCTCTACTGCACTTATTACAATACATTAGTTATCAAACCACAATCCTACTTTACATCTTATTGCTTATTGATATTGGTATTGTTTATTGATTATTGCAGTACAGTTATCAATAAATATCTGTACTTACCACACTCATGGCACATCCTGGCCAGATGCCCGGCATGAGACTGGACATTGCAAGTACATTCAGCTGCAGCTGATGGAGGAGAGGCACAACATTATGCATGCCAGTTTTGCAAAGATTCAGCTAGTATTTTATTAGAATAGTGACAAATATATTTACATATCTGTGGGGCATGCCCATTCCTTGCCTCTTGGACCCAGGTGTTCAAGGTTCCCTTCTTCCTTCATTTCAGGTCATCACAATGGTGAAGACACTGCTCACCAGTGCAGAGGATAACAGTAGCACTGTTAAGATCCCTGGCCAACCGATCCCAGGATTCAGCTTTACATTCTGAGCCCTGGTACTCGCCCTGCAACAGCCAGGGTTCAGTAGTTATGGACCAGGAGTTCAACAAACACTCTGGTCTCCTGCACATCCCAACTCTGCACCCAGAAGCATACCCCCTCACCAATATCACCAGGCATACCAACAGGCTAATGAGACTCCAATGAGTGCTGTAGAATTCCAGCCTAATGCCCTTAATATAGGTTATTTTCCCACCTTTACATGTCATACATGTCATTCAAAAAACACTGCATTACTTATCATCATACAAACCTGCTTAGCATTGTGCAAACTCGCACATCCATGTTTTAGCAAAGCTTAGCAATATGCAAACAGGAGTGGCTGTTAATCATGTTTAAGCAGTGCTTAGCATCGTGCAGCTTTTTCAAATGTAAGAAATATGTTTTTGCATTAAACCACATTTTGGTCAGCTGACACATTTCCACAGCAATAAATGTATAAAAAAGCTATGACTGCTGGGGACTCAAACCCAGAACCTGCAACAGTCTAGGCCATGACTCTACCTATTCAGCTACATGAATAGTATGAAAACTAGTATACCTTCACATGTACTACTAAGCTATCTGTTAGCATTCCTAAGCACCGCTCCATGCTGTACAAATGGCCATTCATAATATAAATACATGATAGACAACAACGCGTAATTAATTACATCTGGTTTCTATTTTTAGATGATTGGCAAATGTCACCTGTGCATGTGTAAGTGCAGCTCGGCATTGCACTCCGCAACATGTCACGCAAACTAGCATTCAAAGAAGGCAAAATAAATAATTAATTACATCCTGTTTCTATGTTTAGATGTCTGGCAGGTGTCAGCTGTGTATGAATAAGCTCAGCTTGGCATTGCTGCTCTCCGCCCCATGCAAACAAGCATTAAAAGAAGAAAAACAAAGAAAAAATGTACAATTCACATGTATTTCTAGACTACCAGGGTACATTACAGGCATGTACATTTATTTATTTATTTTATTTATTTTACATTTGTTGACCAGGATAGTCTGACTGGATACATGTCCATTTTCAGTGGAGACCCGGGGAGAAAAGCTCCAAGCTTAGAAACAGATAAAGACAAGCAAGTTACAGCATATGCACAAATATATTACAGTCTCACATTTCAAGCCTATGAAGAATACAGTTTATATTCAGAAATATATACAAATATGTTACAGTTTCTATTTTCAAATATTTTAGTGTAAAAGTTTAGTCACTGTGAATAAAAAATTGCTGGGATATGGAAGTAGATGAGGCTTTAGTCAGGGTTAGAGCAAGGACATACCAGTGAGTTTTAAAATACTGGGTTAGGGGTTTTTTTGAACTGATTAAGGGAGGGGTTCAGAGTAAGGTCAGATGGGAGTGAATTCCAGGTTTTGTCTACTGAATTTGCAAACAAAGATTCTCCAGATAGGTTGTTAGCTTTAACAGATTGAACCAAAAATTTTGTAGTAGAACAAAGTGACCTAGTGTTTTTGTAGAGATGGATAATGTTTTTAAGGGAGGGAGTTTTTTTTGGATGATTAATAACCTCGAATAGTAAGTTGATTATATTGAATTAGCCTGGGGGGTTCTTGCCATCCTAAGAGGTTTAGGTTTTGACAATGGTGTGTCCTGTAGGGAGTTCCTGTGGCAAACCTGGCAGTTTGATTGTAGCATCTAGAGAGTTTGCTGAGATCCGTTTTGTTCAAGTTAGTGAGTACTGGCGAGGCATAGAGTAGAGTTGAGTCTCATGCTGGCCATCTGGCAATGGCAGTCCTAACTAGAGGGGTGAGAAAAGGTTTGTTTTTGTATAAAAAGCCAAGTTTTTTATTAACGGTTTTAATAGTTTGGTTTACATGCATACCATATTTGAGGTTGTTGTCTATTATAACATGCGGGAGTTTGGTATACATATCTGGTAAGATTATGTTCCCATTGTTAGATGTTATAGTAAACAAAGGTTGAGAGGATTTGTGAGTAGGGGAGAAGAGCAATAGCTTTGTTTTATTATGGTTTAATATCAGCTGTTTATCAGAGATCTAGTTTTCCACTGTATTAAAAGTTTTCTGTGTTAAACTAAGGAGACCTGTAGGGGTAGAAGCTGAGCAAATCAGGGTGGAGTCATAGGCATATTGTATACAGGCTGCATCTGGGATTACAGTGTGGAGGTCATTCATAAAGAGGGAGAAAAGAAGGGGACCTAATATGATGCCTTGAGGGACACCAAGGGTAATGGGGAGAAGGGTGGAGAATTTGTCCTGCCAAAGAACAGCCTGCTGTCTTCCACTAAGATAAGATTGAAACCATTGTATGGCATGGTTGATAAGGGATATTTTATTTAGGGTAAGTGAGAGTAGCTGGTGGTTAACCATGTTTAAGGCCTTGGGAAGATCAAGAAACAGAGCAGAAGATAGTTTGTTGTTGTTACGGTTGGAACTTATAACATTAGAAAAGCAGAGGAGGGCTAAGGTGGTACTGTTTGTTTGTGTCTTTCGGCTTTTCCCGGTTAGGGGTAGCCACAGGGAAACTCCGGTCCACTAATGATTGGCAGTTGATTTTTACGTACCGGCTTGCCAGGTCTAACGCACAAACTTCAACGAAGGTATGCCCATTCATGCATATCTCCACGCAGAAGACGCTCTAGCTGAGAATCGAACCGGACAGCATCTTACTGTGAGGCGACAACGCTACTGCAGCACCACTAAATCCATGCTGGGAGTTGGCCAGAAGATTATGTTGAATAAGGTAGTGTAAGAGTTATTTATGGATACACTTTTCCATAATTTTAGCCAGAGGGGAAAGGATAGCTGTTGTTCTGTAGTTTGACAGCTCAATGGAGCTGCCTCTTTTGTGGAGTGGTATGATGTGATATTATCCAAATAGAGGGGATAGAGGCTTCAGTTATGGTTCTCTTTATCAAAATAGAGACAGGGTATGCTAAAACATTAGCAGCTTTTTGCAGGTAGACTGTAGGGAGGAGGTCAGCTGAAAGGGTGGTTAGTTTGAGTTTTTTAATTATGGCTCTAACGACTGAGGTCGGAACATTTTGGAAGCTAAAGGTAAGAATGTTACTGGGTTTAGGGGGTTCAGCATTAGGACAAGTGGGTTTAAGTTTACTAGCAAGGACCTGGATGGTTTCTGTAAAGAAACTGTTGAAGGTGTTGGCAATGGACTCTGGCAATTTTTGGGTTGGGGCTGAGGGGGATGAAGCTGTGGATTGCCCTGGGTGGAGGAGTTTGTTGATACCTGCCCAGAACTTCTGTGGCTTGTTGTGGTGTTTCTGCTATAGATGGCAGAAATATTTTTTTTTTGTCTAGTAATATGGATTTTTTTGTATCATTCCCATATTGTTGAAATTTGAGTTGATCTTGTGGGGCTTTAGAGGAGTGCCATGTGTTCCAGGCATTATTTCTTTGGATGATCTTTAGTTTGGTTTCTTTAGTGAGCCAGGGGACAACTTTTGTTTTAATTCGAATAGAGTGTGCAGGTGCATGGTTGTCAAGGATGGCCAGGAATGTGTTATTAAAGTGTGTTACTGCCTCATCTAGTGGTAGTTGTTTTAGAATTGAGCAATTGCATAATTTAAGTTCTTTTAAGAATTTATTAAGGTTGAAGTTGTTGTTATTTCTTATTGTTTTATAGGTTGGTAGATGCAGACATTCAACTTTATGCCTAATAGTATACATTAAGAATGATCACTTAGATCTTCAGGGAGAGTACCTGATTTGTACATGTGATGGGGGCTATTAATTAGTATCCAGTCTAGGATACTTTTTTTATTGTTAGGCTTGCTGATCCTAGTAGGGGACAATCCACATCCACATTCATGGGACACTACACTGGAACACTATACTGCTGCCTACATAGATTCAATATCCGTGTTACTGTGATCTCTCTCAGCAGCTAGCCATGATTAATATGCATGGCATGCTGTCGATGGGGAACCGTGGTTGTGTACACTGGTTTTACTGAATCCTAGAGATTGTCATTTCTGCTGCCACATATAGCAATAAAGAAGCTGGAGTATCATTTCAAATTATAATATTAGGCAAGAGCAAAAATGTCCTGTGAACTGAATAAAAAAAAATCATTGCAAAACTGAACAAGAAAGCATTGATCCTGTGTCTGGGAAGAAAACTGCAAAAATTATTTTACAGTTATGTATTATGACAAGGAACTGGTAACTAGGACAAAGTGAATGAAAACAAAGTGTGATATATTGACAGAAAGACCTTGCTGTTTACTTTCTCTTACATTTACTGGAGTAGATAGGTCAGTGGAAAATTGATGCCTAAGGCTAAGTTCATCGCTGAAATAAAAATAACATTCTGTACTTTTTCTTTTCTTTGTCAAAGGAACGGACTGCAACACCTGTACAGCAATCTGGAAGGAAATGTCTGCAGAAAAGAAAAATTACCTCTCCCCAGAGATCTGAGCCATATTTTAAACTCCAGTGGTGGTTCTATGACAGGAATTAAAAAAAATGGATAATAAAGAAATGTTAATTCTAGTTTATTATAGTAAATCCAGAATTGTTAGTGAGAAATGTAATATAATTAACCTGGATGCAACACTGATGATTATCAGGATGGAAATGTTAAACAAAATATTTTCATTTCCTGTCACGGACCTAATTCCCAATAATTTTCCAGCAGAATTTGTGACATATGGACATAACCATTTTGCATTGCTCATTGACCACTCATTCTGCTTACTTCACTGAAGTGACTGATTAGAAAAACAGAAATGCTGTAATAATGAGAGTAGCATAAGCATATGTAGACGGAAAGAAAACATTTCGCAGAAAGTACATTATTCAACAGTAGAAAGCTGTATTATGAAAATACCAAAAGAAAGTTCTATGTTGTTCTATAGAAATATTTCAGTGACAGTTAGGAGACCTTAAGTATATCAAAATACAGTTTTGTTTGCTTATACATAGCCAGCTTAATGCTGTGGATGAGATGGTCAATAGACCTCTCCTTATCTTTTATGGTGAGCTGGGGATGGTCATCATTTTCTTTTGGTTGGCTATGTAATACTTAATAAATTAAAAAGGTTAAAGTAAAAAAAAAATGTTTGCTTAATGCTTTGCCTTGAGTATTAACCTTATTAAAATGTGTGCTGTGCAATTGTGGAAATAAATAATGAGCTGAATCCATGGTGAATAATTCTGCATCATTTAAGCAACATATGATTACTCAAAGCTAATTGGGCTAGAAGCCTGGAAGGTTATAAGCTCAAAACAGAAACACATCCAGGATTGTAGCAAACATAAAAACTTTGTTTTGTACTGGGATAAGCCCCCCTGGGATCTATATTAAAATATTGAATGGCCGCAACATCGAATCCCAGTTAACTGAGACAATAGCATCGAAGAATACAATTGTCAAAAGACGACTTCTTCAAATTTCACCACATCAAAATGCAATACTTAGCCAACAGCTCAGAAACTTGCCCTTAAGTCAAACTGAATACAAATATTTACTACCTTCCTGTTATACATACCAAAAGTAACATGTAAGATGTTAACATCTCAGCTGTTTGCCAACTACTGCGATCTGATGAGGTGAGATTCGAACAAGTCGGCTTTTATCAATTGTATTCTTCAATGCTCTGGTCTCAATGATCTTGGATTCAATGTTGTGGTCATTCAATCTTTTAATACAGATCCACCTTGCTATACCTCTTGGCAAGGAAGAAAGTTCCAGTAGTCCCTAATTTTACATGTACTAATCCAAAGTCACGCAAACTTAGAGAAAAGAAAAAAAAGTAAAATAAATAAATCAAATAAAACTCATATTCTCACTTTTTTCCAGGTCGAGCAAACTACAAATGAAGATGCAGTCAGTAATTTAGCAATGTCAAGAACAGGAAACAGATAATCTTCCAGCTTCGACATTTCAATACCCAGCAAATTAGGACATGTCAATGGGTAGGTTTCTCCAATTAGCCAATCAATTAATTATGCAAACAAATGCCCCCATGACATCTATGTTCTCCATAATTAATGTAACATTTGCTCTTTGAGTGTAGTAATGTGCATAATGAGCTGGAAATTGTACAGAACTGTGTAAGGATGCATATGTTCTGCTACAGACTTCTAACCTGACCAGATTTTAGAAGCACACCCTGAACTTGTTCTCAAACTTTTACTCCAGCCACGTTAAAATTGTAAACTATGGTGAGAAGTTATACGTTCATAGTAATATCATTTACAAAGTATCACCAGTTTGGCACCTTTCCCCTAATTACTTTTGTATGTATGTATTTATTTATTTATTTTTACTTTGTCAATAACTCTGGAGTCTGATTTCTAGGTATTCTGCATGATGGCATAGAGACAGATGGTATACAAATATGCATAATGCGTATAGATGATTATTATCAGATTTCCAATCATATATATCTTATTATGTGTTAGAAACAGTGATGCCAAGAAATTCACCTTGAGAGAGAAGATCAAGAAATGAAACTTGGCATCCATGTTAAGAACACATAATAGAGAGACCTAATCATAATTCTGTGAAGTACTGTACATGGAGATTTATCTCATCCGTGGATGACTAAAAGTTATATGATAAAAAAAGCAGAGGTCTGGGATGTGCTTGTAAAGCCTTTGAAAGCTGATAAATCACTTACAGCTATCAAACAGACAGTAGGCAGAATTTATATGAAGTGTCCTACAGGAACTAATACATTTAAAAGCTGTTAGGCAGTTTGTTCTGTCACACCTTTTGTTTATAACTATAGTAGATTGCAGTTCTATTAGTTTTTAAAATATGTTTTACTCTTCTGTCATTGTTCTTTGCTTGCCTGCATTGTCAGCTGCTAGTCCCTAGCAGGAGTCAAAGTCTTAGTAGTGCTAAGGGTGCTTTTGTTAAGCACCCTTAATTACACTTAAGATTGGGTCTTGCAATAATGGCCTACTTAACAAATGTATCTTTTTTCCTATTTTGGACTCTAATCACAATGCGCTCTGCATGAGAAATGCATTATGCACAGCATGTTTAGTATGTTATCCTGCCATTACTAAATTCATAAACATGCAATAATAAGAAGCTTACAGAAGAACTAAAATGTATATAAAACATGTACTGGTGCACATAATATTCATGCATAGTAGTGTACTGTGCACACCAGTATCACAGACTGAAAAGAGAAGAAGATAGCCACTACAGCGAGGAGTCTCTCCCATACATCATGACATATACAGCAGCAGCTGTTCTCTGCTACACTGTGCTTCACTGTCAGGACACACAACAAATCATAACATGCTTTCACTCATTTGGCATGACAGTGAGTGGAACATAGAAAATTACCATGGTACAGTAATAAGCGGATCGGTACAATGGGCAGTACTTTTAGTAGGAGGCTGGCCGTGTAACTGTGTGGGGGTGGGGACAGGGTGGTTATGTTAGCCAGTTTGCCTACAATACAAGGAGTAACATTGCTGGTATGGTGCTTCCCATTGTAAAAAAGTGACTTGTTTCTTTAATTATCAACATACTTCAGCAGGGAAGGGGTATTAATTCACTCAGCTGTGCTATATCTACTTTCACTATGTGGCTCTGGCCCCATAACTAATATAGTTGTGGTCAACCTGTATACAGTTATTGTAATGTTTCTGAATCATATACAGTCCCAGGGGTTCATTATTAATGGAGTTCCATATTTAGCATACATTGACTATCCAATGAAGTGTGACCCACAAACATGGACTTAGCTTATCATGCAGTAATATTTATATATTGCAACAGACTGGTACACCTTTCTGCTACATACCAGTCCAATGCATTGTGTTCATGAATCCCACCCATATGGTGTATATAGTAATACAATGAAATGAGTAGTTGCTGGGCAGATTAGATATAATAATAAAATGTACACATGATGGGTTAGAAGATTTCAGTGTGTTAAGGTTTGCATAATATGGCTTGCATGTTCATTGATGTGGTTCATGAAATGCTTAGAGGATTAAGTATCTTTAAAAGGAAAATGCAGCTTAGTCCCTAGTGGAAAGAGTGAAATAAATGTAATGGTATATATTCAAATAGTGTGATTTACATTATGTATGCTTTAATTTCATACCAGTGAAATGTTTTGAACAGTGCTATTTTCATTGTACTGTTGTGTATTCAGTTAATTGTGTCAATACTGCTTTTTTCTTCTACCTCTCTCACATACATACACACACACATGTACACACACCCACACAGTCATGCATGTACACACATGCACACTGTCACTCAAATATATAGCTACACACATGCCCACACACACACACACACACACACACACACACACACACACACACACACACACACACACACACACACACACACACACACACACACACACGGACATACATACAAATAATTATTCTGAAACGTTAAGTTTCCTTATGAAGCAAATCTTGCAGAACTTGTCCTTGCTGTGTTTGAAGGTTGTGCTGTTTAGAAGAAGTATACTGATGAGGATATTATTTCTGCACCTAATTGTTAAACCACAGGGAGCTGTACTCACATATCTGACCCATCTCCTATGCAGTAATAGTTGGGAATATTTATTGAGCCTACAAATACTTAGAGAATAATTTTAGGAGTGAATTTGCCCATTAAATGACCATGTACCATACTCATTCATTACATAATTGCAAACCTTAGTCTATGTTTATTTTTCTACTCTTTTACAATGATGTCATCTTAGTCACTCAGTTCGTATTCCCACTCCCAAGTCCTTTTATAAAAGTTATAGCTAAGAAAGCACAGCAGTGGCAAACCATTTCTTAATGTCAGACTTAATTTGTTGTTTTACAGGTGATTATTTTGTTGTAGCTGCATAAAAACCTATTTGAAATCTCAGTTACATCACCTTGTTTCCCAGTGAGAATTATACTTCAGAGTTTTTAGGCATGATGTAGGGATAACAAAAAATTGAATCCCATTATAAATTGTTATGTTTGCCATTTATTTCAACCCTGTAAAGCCCACTTGGGATGTAATGGTCTACTGTATATTCGAGAACAAATCTTATTTCTGAAACATCAGTGTTATTTACCCTACAAAGCATAAAATGGCAGTAGTTTTGAGCAGGCTGACACTGTTAAAGTAACTGAAGAAATCAGTCAGTTGAAAGTGGGTACAGTGGCACCATTAATCAGAAACTATGAAATCTGTCATAGCTACTCAGAAGAAACTGAACATTTTTCTGCAAAGGTGGCTGCAGTCAGTCCTTAGCAAAACACAAATGTGACTCTGTGAGATTTTCTAGGGATGTGTTATAAATATATTCTATTTATCAGAAGTAAAGCTGAGTTTTCAAATAAACTGGCATTCTCTAATTACAAACTATAGTACTCTGTCAGCGGCTGGCTTGGGGCGTTATTACTGGGTAGTGCAGAAACCTGATTGGGATGTATTACGAGGTAGAATGAGAGGCAGCTATGAAGCTAGGATCACCTTTTGTCACAAGTATTTGTGCTGTCATTAGAGGCCTGAAAATAGTAATAGATGTGCTAAACAGAAGAGATGTTTGGAGAACTATTATATGAATCACTAAGGAAAGTTCATCAAAAGTCTGAACAGAGGAATCAGGCAGGGGTGCCCTCTTTCCCTTTTATTATTTCCATTATATCTAGAACCACTGACAAAGAAAATAAGGGACTCAGAAATTCAAGGATATAGTTGGTATGGTGATCGAAAAAAGTTGGCATAATTTGCAGATGATATTATTTTGTACCTAATAAAACCAGTAAAGGACATTTCAATGCTGTGGAATGTTCTGACAGTTTCATTTTTTGGCTACAAAATTAATGAAGGTAAATCAAGTACTTTAGCTGTAAACTATATACCCACACACAAATTGGTTCAGCAATACCCATATGTATGGGGACATGATAAAATTAAGTATTTAGGAGTATGGGTCAAAAAGGATTCTGTTATGGTAGCTAAAGATATGTGAGAAGAGACTAAAGAAAAAATAACACAAAAATGAAGAAACTGGAAGCTCCTAAGTATGTATAATGGATAGCAAGATAAAAGCAGCAAAAATGTTTTTAGTCCTTTTAATTTTATACATGTCAGGCATAAGTAAAGTGGGATAAGTTGATTCTTCCCAATAGAACAAGGCAGTTTAGGTTTACCTGGTTTGAAAGGATATTTTAGATTTTTAATTTAGATTTTAAATTTATTGGCCATCCTACTGTATTCTATAGTAGTAGAATAAAAAAGTGCTCTCCCCCTTTCAATCTATCTTGCTCTTTAAAAAATAGTGGCTCTCCACTAAAACTTATATTTTTGTACAGCTAAAACTTAAGTTACCTACTTTCATATCTAACTGCTTAGTGCACACTGCAGTGTTTAAACCATTTTTTTCATCTTACCTTTAAGCATCTATTGCAAGACCACCAGTTATTGGAGAGCCCACATTCTGCCTCTCAGTAGACATCTTGGGATTAGTGCTTCTGTTTTCTCCTGGTGTGAGAAGGAGTGCAGTTACATTATTTCCTGGAGATTGCTGATCACCAAAAAGCCTAATAACTGCTTTATACGTGACAGCTTGGAATCTGTGCTTATATTCTGATCCTGGTGAAAGAAGGAGCAGAGTGCATTGATTCCTGACTGTTTGTGGCTGGAGAGTGAGTGTCTGTGCTTAACGTACCTTATTGGTCTGGTTGCTATTCGAGGCATCTACCAGAAAAAGGCAGTTAGTAAGGTCTGTTGCTTACTTGCTGCTTTTGACCTTGTGAAACTGTGATTTTGGAGCGTATTGCCGCTAGTACATTTTGCAGCTTTAACACCACTGCTGGCACCTTGAACAGTTTGACATTCTGGGATTATACCATTCCATAAGGTTTTTACCTTATTGCTGCTACTACTGTGTTTTAAGCTGTATTTTCAGCTGTTTTTAATAATGTTTGGAGTGTGCTGAATTAAATAAGTTATTAACCATCACTAGAGTACTTATTACAGGCGTTTGAAGGTTTTCCAGGTGGAATTTTGGTTTATCAACAATGAAAGCATATATGCTATCCTCAGAAAAAAGTTATGTGACTGAAACTCCATAATTATAATATTTGCACTATCATCGATACATTCACAATAGTAAAGAAAGTTTATTAAAACATTCTTCCTTAGCCCCTACAGCATTCTTGTAATCATAATGCTGTCAATTCTTATCTATCAGTAATACTCAGGAACACACGTTGAACCAACAAAACATACTTGCCTCTTCAGCCCTTCATTTAAATTACTACATTTCTACCATTTATGCACAATCACCAAAGACACCAAAGTAAATAATTTTCTTACTGAATTCTAATCATTTCCACTGCTGCTGTAATGATTTTCCATTTGCAAAAGACAGGTTATTCACCAAACCCATTGTAAAATGTCCATCATATGAATAAAACAAACATTACTTGAACTGAACTCAATAATCTCACCTTATTTTGAATTTTTTCATAATAATTTCCAATATTTCTATTAGTTTTTCTTACTTTACAAAGTCCATGGTTTCCTAAGAAATAGGCTGCCTAGCTCAAGTAATCCCTAGGTGATATGGTGTTATTAAACTTACTCATGTAAGTTTAGGGTCTCTTTATGCCTTTTGTATACAAATGAAGCCTTTTTAGATTTATTTCTATGAATTGTGATAATACATAAACACGTACAGTACCTTATACACGTAACTGGTCTTGGCTTAATGCTTATACTGTTTTGCCATAAATAGACATGTTTATCAGAAAACCTGTCCATTTCTGTAGTCGGCGTGAATAACCTCCACTGTCTGTAATTGAATATAGATGCATCTCTGCTGTTAGCAGATTACCGCTATGAAAGTCCAAAACCTAGGACTGTGAATACTAGTCTATATGTTTACAGTCATAATAAAGATCCTTATACATAAGCTCATATTTATTTCCTGCCAGACCGTATGCACATCACAGCAGGTAATATTTTTTGTTACATCCAAAACAAATGTAAATATTTATTTTGAGCTATATAACTGACAAGATGTTATTTGTTAGAGCACTGAACTGATGAAGAACTTGTCATATCCAACATATTTGTGGTAAATTATCTTTCTCAATACCACTTGTATACTGTTTAACAGTAATTACATTTTACTCCCATACACGTCTTTGATCAGACCTGAAAAAAGATGCCTAAACATACCAGACGTTAATTTACTATGAATAATATGCAAATGACAAAAGACAAATTGTTATATTAGTAGCAGTTAAAAGCTGAGTTTGTCTGCAATTATATATTGTGATTTACACACACCAGAGAATCTAATCAAATCATTAAAAAGATTGATTTCATTGATGCATCTCTAGATAAAACAAAGAGCATCTGTTCTGTGAATACTTCATGTGTTAAAACACACTAAAACATGCAAACACATAGAAAACAAATATATGCACATTATACCATGACAGCATAGGCTGTTTTTTCTTTAACTGTATAAGACATGTTTTACAAACACAGAAACTCAATTTAAGAATTTTACATACAACCCATAGACACAAATTATGATCCTCAGATGCTATTGGACAATGAGGTTGATAGGAGGCACAGTACTGCCTAGCAGCAAAGCATCATGGGAATATAGTCACCATATGGTTTAGCACTGTTCAGCTGCCATTTGAATTATCTTGCCTCTTATATTGAAGCTGTCTGAAGTCAGATGATAGGGTCACTCTACAAGCTAATGTTAGCAATACAAATTGATACTGTGCAAGTAAACACATTCCAAACAAATGGACAGACTAAACAACAAAGATAAACAAATTCCAGAGAAAACTAAATAAAGGAAGCTCTTAGGTAAGAGTGAATAGATCAACAGTAAACAAAAATGGAAAATATTCAGCCTTCTATAGCGTTATCTCATTGAAAATCTCTGTTCTGCATCTGTCTTCTCTACACAAAAGGTTTGCTCATGCATTACTCTGACGACATTCCAAAATTCAAGAAATTTCTGTTCATTGATGTTGCCTACAAAAAGAAGAGTCATGTCAGGGTTTGCATGAAAACTGGATCTTCATGCCATGTTGAGTGGATAGAAAAACTGTCATTTTGACTAACATTCAATGCAAATCAAACTACCAAGAGTCAATGCTTTTATTTTGTAACTTGTAGATGACAAACACAGTACTGCTATACTTCTTAGCAATGCATTTTTCCAGTTACACAACACCACTAAGCATATTTACTGCTGCTTATTACTGCAACTTAAATTCTAAGAGTGTGGTCAGTTATATTGCCAGCATCCAGTTATGGTCTTTAAGGCATTAACTTTAACAAGCTAATCTGATGTTAAGATAGAACACAATAATGTTAAATACAAAGCACCATTGTATCAGAAAATAACTATGTTAAAAGGGTTCAGAAACTTAACTTGCTTCCAAGAAGTAAGCAAGTTTGTAGTTCAGTAGGAGAGAGGACAGAAATGGGGTGCTCCAGTATTAAGCATTTTGAAAATGAACATATTAAAGCATCTAAAAGTTGCTTCAATTGTTAGTGCCTCAACTATACCATTCACCTCTAGAAGATCATTTCTCTGTCTCTTCCAAGCTTTAGCTTTGTCATTTGGTTACTTTTAATCAGATATTGTCAGTTGTAATGCTTTATGTGTGGTAGTAACCGTTAAACAGATTCCATGCAGGTCTGCTATAACAGTTTGTTTTATTTCATATGAGAATTGATTGCTTACAATGATGTTTAGTAATAACCACTTCCTAAGGAACATGAATACATTTCTGAACAGATGTTCAACACTTCTACTTGACAGATAGGCAAAAGTACCATGACCAAAGAGAAAAGTCTGTGGACTGAGTGAATTCTCAGTTATCAAACTATTACTTCTACAACCATCATCTCCCATCAGTTCCCATTTATGCCTACTGACCTGGAGTTTCTTTGGATCTCAACTAAAGTGAGTTTCTTAAGTCTTGCTCCATTTATTGACATTGTTCAGTTCTTCAGTGTCATGTCATCTACGTGTAGAGATTAAGGTGAATGAATAAAAGAGGCCTACATAATGGACTCATTCTCATTATATACCACAATCAAAATTACAAAACAAAATTCTTTATTACATCACTGGCACACTTTCTG
Source organism: Protopterus annectens (assembly GCF_019279795.1). NCBI lineage: Eukaryota > Metazoa > Chordata > Ceratodontiformes > Protopteridae > Protopterus > Protopterus annectens. Next base: position 1,602,168,013 of record NC_056739.1, read on the forward strand.
TGTTTTATGTCCTTTCTGATGTATGACTAACAACTCATCACATATGCAATCACTTAGCAGATTCCATATGCATGAATCCTGTGCCATTACCCACCTGATAATTATTTCATGAACCAGCAAAACCTAGACTGAGAGATGAAATGACAGCTAACATGCCAATACCACAGATGACCAGCACCATGTGAAACTCCCGCGTCTCTATATCTCATCTTTTTGTAAGTTTCACTATGTGCATAAGATGAAAATGAGACAGTATAAATATATTAAACGTGACTCAGAGTAGAATGATTTTCCTGTCACAGTTCAGAACTGTGCACATCTTTGTTGAGAATTGTACCAATTGTATAGAAAAAAATGTTTATTTTCTGTATTTACATTGCATGAAAAGGTCAGTGCAAGTTTCTCTTGTCTGCCTTTAGATTTTCAGGTAGCAGAGGCACTAACAGCAGTCTGTACCATCCCTAAATACTTCAGAAATCTCTGACTTTTTACATTCTTTAACTATTTAAGTCTATCTTACCCATTCTTCTGCAGTATAATTCCCCCATACCTTGCCTTTAGTGCCCTGTAAACATTTATGCCTCTTGGCTCTCAACTTTGCTGAAAAGAGGTATAATTTTCTGAACCTTTCCTCAGATGTAATTCAGTCCATTATCTAAAAAATCATTGTTCCCTTTATTTGTGCCTTTTCTAACAGGGTGATACCCATTTTTCAGTGAGGCCTCTAGAAATGTACAATGCAGTACAGCTGTTGTCTTATGACTGCCTGCTACAGCAACATTATTACCTTCCTATTGTTGAATTACTTCTACTAGCAATGATCCCAAATAATGGCTTTGCTTTTACTACTGATGTTACTGCCCAACACATATTAAGCCTGGTATTTTATGTCATCTGCAATGGTCACCACTGATTCCTTTCTCTATTGTGGATATTCAATACTGCCTCACCAACTCTAACATTGCATGCACTACATATGTATTTTCTTTCTCATACAGTTCAAAGGCTTGAAGTGGAGCTGGCATCCCTTCTACCATGATGACAGCCTCTTCAAATCAGTTTCTGGATTTGTGACTCCATTTACTGCAACCCCAAGTTTGCTGTTAACAACAAAGAGGTAGATCCGATACTCCATGACATGCATGGGGTATGGGTATGCACATCAAACAGAGCTGGATCCAGGGGTGACCACTGTAGGTACCCGCATGGAGTAAGAGATGATCACATCAAAGCTGGATCCAGGGTTGAGCACTGTAGGTACCCACATGGGGTAAGACATGGGCATATTAAATAGAGCTGGATCCAGGGCTGACCACTATATGTACCGGGAAGAGATGAGCACATCAAAGAAAGATGGATCCAGGGCTGACCACTGTAGTTACCCACATGGGGTAAGTAATGAGCAAATTAAATAGGGCTGGATCCAGGGCTGACCATTGTAGGTACTTGCATGGAGTAACAAATGAGCACATTAGAGCTGGATCCAGGGTTGACCACTGTAGGTAACCAGATGGGTAAGACATGGGCATATTAAATACAGCTGGATCCAGGGATAACCACTGTAGGTACTAAAATGGGGTAAGAGATGAGCACATTAAATAGAGCTGTATTCAGGGCTGACCACTGTAGGTACCTGCATGGAGTAAGAGATGAACACATAAGAGCTGGATCCAAGATTGACCACTGTAGGTACCCATAAGGGGTAAGAGATGAGCACATTAAATAGAGCTGGATCCAGGGCTGACCACTGTAGGTCATCACTTTCTACTCTGTCATCTGCTTCCTAAGTATAATTATTTTCACCCACCTTCTCATTACTTCTTCAGTCATTTGCACAGTTAACTGCCCAATCTTATCCCACAGTTTTTTCAAGGATACTGTGATATATGATTGAGTGAATGGGATTTTTAAAATTCAGAAAAAAATCATATCCATATGACTGCAGCTGCCCAAATCTAAGTGATAATGTGGCTATAAAACTGAATCAAGTTGCAATCACAGCACCTACTCATTGAGAATCCATGCCATAACATGTTAAACAGACCTAGGGGAGCAGATGGGGAAGCAGTGAGTATGTATAATTTTATATGTTGCGGAAATAAGGAGATTAAGCAGCCAACGTTTTGTAATAGTGCAACCATGGGAGTTAGGTGACATGGCCTGTGCTCTGACATCTGCACTTATATTCTTTAGTTTGATATTGTTTCAAGTGATGTCTGAAATGTTTGTAGTCTCTAATTTCAGTGACCAGATGGCAAAGATTGTTAAGGTTTAGGGGCAAGAACAGAGAGGTCTGTGGAATAAAGTTTAGTGGTAGAGTTATGAGAGTAGGCTATTAGTGGACTGGTTCTTAGACTGTTATATTGGTTGAATGTAGTTAGTGTCATAGTTAGGTGGAAGGTGTGTGTTGGCACAGGACTTTGAAATGCAGGGAGTCAAGATGGAGGATGACTTTGACTTGAGTTGGTAGCCAATTTGCCTTTCCCTAGCAGTTGCAGTGATGTTCATGCTAAAGGGACTTGGTTATGAAATGTCAGATTTTATTAGAAGGAGACTGAAAAATAGTAATGTTTTTGTAAGTCAGTGGTGAATAGGGTTAGGCCATATTCTAGTTGGGCAAGCAGTATACCTTTACCTAAGGCTGCTCTAGCAGGTTGTGAGAGGAAGTGAGATTTTATTTGGTCCAAAAATGGATATAGTTGACAACAGATCTAACTTTTGGAATTTTGGAAAGTGGTCTTAGAAGTTGTGGGACTGGTCAAGCCAAATGCCAAGGTACCTAAATTATATGCTATATTCAATTAAGTTGTTGTCTATGTCTTTGATATGGATAGGGCTAGTGAGTCTTTTCTTTGTGCCAAACAGCATAGCCTTGTTTTTTAGGGTTGAGAAGTATTTCTTAGAACAAATCCATTTTTTAATTGTTGAAGATCATCTTAAAGTTGATTTTAGATGATGTCATGAGAAGGTCTAGATCTACAGATAACCATGTCATCAGTGTAAAGGAGCTACAAATGAGGTACATCAAGAGGCTGTTCATTTATAAAAATGGAGAACAGTGTTGGTGCAAGAATTATTCCCTGATAAGCCCCTAAAAGAGTAAAGGCTGTATCTGATAAGGCAGGCCCGATTTTAAATGTAAAAGTATGGTTAGTTAGAAAATCTTTGTACCATTGAGTAGATTCAGAGCTTACACTGATGTAAGTTAGATAATAGGATGGCATGATCAACCAGGTCAAAGGGGTGAGTAAGGTCCATGAATACTGCCCCATTGAAATTACCTTTATCGATGTTAGGGAGCATGTCATCAGTGAGTGTTCAGAGAGCAGTGATGGTAATTTCATCTTCCCAGAAGCCATGCTGCTTCTAAGAAAGAAAGTGGCATTTGTTAAGGTAGGTGGTGAGTTGTATGAAATGTTTTTTCAAGGATTTTATCAAGGTTTGAAATTGAATTGAATTGGAGGGCTGAGGAGGGTTTGTGGTCATTTAGTATTAGTTGTAGATATGTTTTAGTGGAGTGACTTTGAAATCTATACAGTGGTAGAGAAATCAAGGGCAGAGGTTATTATGACCAGATGGAGAATCCAGAGGAATGTCTTTTAGAGGTTCAATTTGTTTTATTGTGATTTTGGAGAAGTGGAAGGATAGGAGGTATTCTGGGGAATTTGAGCAGATTTGTTTGGAAGAGGGTATAATGTTCTGCTGAGTGGGAAGAATGGGAGCATTATTTAAGAAAATCACCAGGTGAGAGGTTTCCAGTAGAGCAAGGAATGTAGCCAAGAGAGGTGACCTCTTTATGTGGATTTCTACCACAGAAGTTATTTACCTCACACCAGAACTATTCAGAGGAGTGAATTAGGATGATTTTTTTTTTACCTTTTACACTTAGCTTTATGCCTACATGTGACATGTTTATTAATGTTCGGTAATTTAATGTATTGCTCCCTTGAGTTAGGAGTGAGGTCATGTTTCCAGATTTTCCAAGCGTTGTCACACAAATGCATAGATTTTTCAATTGTTTTGAGATCCAGTCTTGTTATCTTAGCTGTCATTACAGAACCTTGGCTCAGAAATAAGCACCACAGCATAAGCCATTTCTTCAAAGACTATAATCACCACATTGATTCCTGCCCTGGTGTTAGTACTGGAGATTGTGTAATGCTACTTCACAGATAAACTCACAGCCTGTCTGAAGTAGCAAAAGCCAACCCAATCAATGACCATGAACCTAAATGGATTTTTATTAAATTCCCAAACAAGTGCTACCATCATCTCTATGTAGGAGTTGCCTACCTACTTCACTCAAACTCTCTGGCAAAGTTCACAGCTCTGATGAATAGCAACTTGGCAAACTTCCATCCAGACAAACACATAATTATCCTTGCAAACTTCAACTTAAAATTTTTAGGCACTCTGCATCTTGACATTTCAGAGCTCATTGCCAGCCTCAAACACCTTCAAATTGTGCGTAATTTTCTATCCACCCTGGATAGAGGAATTCTCCAGCCTGTCTCTGATAGACTTTCTAGTACTACTCTCTTTTTCCTTGTGCATGCCATGAACTTGAATCTGATATAACTCATTACCTTCTTTCACTTGCTTTTGGTCACCTATAGAGGGCATGAAATACTATCTTCCTCATTTAGCTCAGAGCAACTTAATTGTCATGTAGTTTAAGATGGACACTATTCCCACTTTTCTCCTTTACCTGCCGATTCTCCCTTCTCCTCTCTTTCCCTGTCCATTTCACAGTCTTCTTTCACCACCTCCATTAGCACTTCCCCGACACAAAGGGCGACTCACATCCTGCATCCTTGCATATGTTACAGTTTGCAAATACCTATTGATTGGGAACAGCATGGCACATTCTGTCCAACATTTCAGTAATCCCAACCATGCCAACTTGACTGAAAACTAGCAGTGCTTCCAGTTCATCTATCTTCCGGACTGCTATTCTGTTTTTCTTCTGAACACTACCTTATGTCTGTTATCCCTACCCATGTTCCTGTACTCCCATGTATCCTGATCTTTTAGATCTATGACCCACTTGCTACTGAAAGCTTTCATTCTCTTTTTAGCCTTATGGATCATGTTCAAAAACACTAAAGCAAATGCTGTGTTTGCATTCCACTTCTGAATTTTTGTGATATCAGTTGAGAGTGTGTTGTTACTCTGTTCTTATTTTCCCCTAAAAATAATCATAGGGATTCAATAACCTACAAGGAGTTTACATCTATGTGCAGTGATGAGCAGTGAGCAACAGAGCTCATTGTATATTCATGTCACACACCGCATTTAAACATAAATAAGTGCCCGTCCACTGCATTTCACTGTCACATCTAGCAATGGTACTATCATTATCACCCGATTCTACCACAAAACTACTTGGAGTACTAATCGATAACAACCTCACCTTTAAGCCCCATATTAACAACACTATAAAAACAGTAAACAAGAAACTAGGTTCCCTCTATAGGATCAAACCCTTTCTGACTCCACTAGCCAGGTCCACTATTGCCCGCACCCACTTAATCTCAACCCTACTATATGCATCCCCTATCTATACTAAACTGTGCAAAAGCAATCTGAACAAGCTGGCTAGCTCCTACAATAATATTGCCAGATTTGCAACTGGGTCTACTTAGATAACCCATCATTGCAACAATCTTAATCAACTAGGATGGTTAGAATTGTCAAATCTTATTCTATTGAACCAACTATTACCCATAAGATACTGTATCATCCTACAAGTACTGCAATACTCACTAACCTAATCACCCCCTACATTAACCTGAAGACTCTGTGCTCATCTAATAAATTACTGGTAAAGACAAGTAAAACCAACAATCTGGCTGGAGACTCTCTATTCTCTAACACAGTGGGTAAAACCTGGAACACCCTCCCTAATGACCTAACCTCCCTACCCTCAACTACCCTATTTAAAACCAAACTCAAACCATACCTTAAATCCCACTGGCTGTGCCCCTGTGCAAACCCAGACTAACTACCTCCCTTGTCTCTAGACACTAATCTTCTCACTCACATAAACTCAATAATCTTTTACTCACAATAATTTGTATGTAACATTTTTTAGTTAATAGTGCTAAAATTTCAATTACCTTATATATTGTTGTATGTATATCCCTACTTGTTTTGTAACTATGAATGTTTTTCCATACTCATAAGCTAAAATGTAATGTACTATTATTACTTGCCAAAACTTGGTAATGTGCCTATGTATTTGTTATTCTATTCTGAAGTGCGGAGCTTTTCTCCCTGGGCCTCCACTGGAAATGGACATGAATCCAGTTGGACCAGCCCGGTCAAGAAATGTAAAATAAAATAAAATAAATAAATAAAGGTTTCAATTTTGCCAGCCTGGAAATCCTGTAAGTGAATATGGATAGCAATCCTGTTTAAATCAGAGCATTGAAGGTCCGTGGTTTTGAGCAGAATGCCACCATGATCACCAGGGCTTCACAGATAGCTCTCAATCTTTTAGTGCAAAACATCCAGCCAAAGTCCAATATAACGGGGGGGACAATGACCCATAAATAGGGACATATATGACATATTTGCTCTTTAGAAACATGTTACAATAACTAGGGGGCTGTGCTAAGATACATGTTCTGAAGGATTATAAAGTCTGAAACTCATGAATGTAATTATTGAGTCCAGCGGTCCTGAGATCATCCTAGTGATATGGCAGAAAACCACAAATTTGATAAGGGACACACCAAAAGATATAAAGGCAAAAATCTGGGCATTCTGTGAAAATCTAGACAACTGAAAAGCATGCTTGTTAAGTTTATGGTCCAAAGACAGTACAGGGCGGAGTATCTATAGTGCAGATTATTGCAAAATCCCATTGCTGGCATTCTGTACTGAAGTTGTGTAAATGATCTGTAAGGGTACATGGACTGCCATGTAAAGTAAACACCCAGGGTAAGAATGTGTATTGAATAGGACACACAGATGAATTGTAGGAATGAACACGGGAAAGAAGACAGGTGAAACAACCTGATGTACAGCAGATGAGGGCATGTCAATGCAAAGCAGTTGTATCAACACCAATAACATATCAATCTGGTACAATAGGGACTGCACAGGGAAATGTGTATTATGTGACTGTCACACAAGGTGACATAATTAATAGGATGTCTGTGTGAGATAAGCATCCTTACACGAATAATGCAGAGGACATCTATCAGGGATGTTACACAACAATTGGGGAAGGGTGTATATTGTGAAGCTGTGCAAACTGATTTGCCTAAATTTGAGTGTAATCTCAGCAGAGGTCTCCGGCAAGGTAAAGGGACAAAGGTAAAGGCTCATAGACATTAAAAGAATCAAGCGCAATCATGGACATTATCAGAATAATCCCATGCCTCTGATGTAACATATGTGATTTAGAGTGATCAAAGATGATTCTGCACAAACACACTTGTACAACTATTATGATACATCCACACTATATGAGGGTAATTATGCACACTGCCCTGGCACTGAAACATCTGCTGGAGGTGTTAGGAGGGACACTGCTGTACCTGTATGTGACATTATGATCAATACAGGCTAGTTGACTGGTGTGCATGGCATACACATATATATATATATATATATATATATATATATATATATATATATACACACACATACATATTGATATATATATATATATATATATATATATATATGTATATATATATATATATATATATATATATATATATCTATATATATATATATATATATATATATATATATATATATATATATATATATATATATATATATATATGTATATATATACATGTATATATATATATATATATATATATATATATATATATATTTTTTTTTTTGGGCAAAATCCACACTGTCATGAATGTTACCCATGCCATTAACATTGTCAAACACCTACGTATGTACTGTGTGTATCACCAGAACAAGTAGCACACATGCATCTTTCATAACAACTTGATGGAGGTTCTGCACCATCAGACAGTAATGATTATGCCACAAAAATAATACCTAGGTATGGCCAATAAGATGCGTGACAGCTCACTGTGACAAAGGTGGTACACTTCAGTTACTCATCACTGGAAGATGTGTAGGGAGGTACATACCCAGATGTGCAGGGAGGTTCATCCCCAGTATCTGCCCCCCTCCCCTTATCTCTATGGAGCAAGACATCAATGCCCTCTCAAAGGCAAAAACTACAGCCTCCATGGGACCTGATAACATCCCAGGCGGCATCCTACATGAACTCAGACAGGAACTTGCTTAGGCACCCTATTCAACCAAAGCTTGAGTACCGGCTTCATCCCATCCGAGTGGAGGACAGTAACTGTCATCCCTTTGCACAAAGGTGGAACATCCACTGATCCAGGAAATTATAGACCCATCGGTCTAACTAGCCTGATCTGCAAGGCCATGGAGCAGATTATCATAGACCTCATTAACAAGTACATTGGCAACCTCCAGACACTCGATCTGACGCAGTTTGGTTTTGTCAAGGGAAGGGCATGCCTGTTAAATTTGGTCGACTTCTTTGAGACAGTCACCAAGGCCACAGATGAGGGGAAGACGGTGCACACCACCTACCTTGACCTGGCCAAGGCTTTCAGTACTATTCCTCACTCAGGTATAATAGATAAACTCTCTCAACTAGGCATCAATCTACAGTGGATAGCAAACTGGCTTACTGATAGAACCTTCAATATAGGGGAAGCCACCACAAGTAGTAGACCCATAACAAACGGTGCACCCCAGGGATCCATCTTGAGGCCTCTGCTGTTTGAGATATACTTCTCAGAGGTGCAGGCCAAATCTAATGGGCTATGGCTTACCAAGTTTGCAGATAACTGCAAGCTGGGTGTTGTTATCAATTCCCCTAGTGATATGGACATCCTCTAAGAGGGTCTCACCCAAACAGATGACTGGTGCCAGAAACATGGCCTCAAACTGAATGGCAAAAGGTACCTCATCATCCCTTTTGGGGAGAATGACATCCCCACAAATTATCACATTGATAATAAGGCACTAAGCATGCAATCAGTCTTGAGGGGCGTGGGAGCCCAGGTTGATAGCAAACTGACTTTGGACCAGCATATTGCCTCCATTGTACGTAAAGCTTTCTACATGGCCCTCCTCATTTGTAAGGGTATCTCATCCAGGGACAAGATGGTCATAACATCCCTGTATTCTTCCCTTATAAGACTGATTATTGAATACAATGCCCCTTTCAGCATGTACCTCGCAAAGCACATGCAGCAGCTGGAGATTCCACAGAGATTCCTCACCCATAGAATCCAGGGCCTCAAACATCTACCCTACACAGATAGGCTAAAAACCCTATCCCTCTACTCAGTCTCCTATAGACTCCTTAGAGGTGACCTCTTTCTGGCATACAAAGCAATCTCAGACCCCGCCCTGATGGGACTGCTGCATATCCACAAGTCAATCTCCACTCGAGTAACCCACGCATGAAACCTCAACCTGGTCTGTGACATCAGTAGGACTTGTTGGTAGGACATATTTGTGTCCCAGAGACTCCCCCTTTTGTGGAATAGAGTAAGAATTCTTCCCATGTTTTCTTGTCATTGCAGGTGTTGTCATGACTGTAGCAGCAATCTTTGGTGTGTGTTGATACTGTGTGTATTATACTAATATGACAGTTGGAGTCAATGATTTCTCACAATCTGTAGTCCTTCAGGTAGCTGTTTGGACACAGGATGTTTATGCCATCTGTGATGTCCATCACATAAATGATGGACAGGAAAGAGCCTAGCAGACAGCCCTGATGTAAAGACCTGATCACTGGACCTGAGATACAGGTAACGTCACACATGTCAACATATTTAGATGCTATGTATGTGGAACACTGGTCTACCCACTTGGCGATATAGGTATATATGGCCACATCTGACAGTGTTGAGTGAATACCTCAGTGTGGATTTGTGTCAAATGCCTTGGGCTTGTCAAGTTCAAAAGGCTGATAGTGTTGTTGTCATGCATGCCTCGACAATCTCTTTGCTTCTAACTGATATAATAGATATGGTAGCATTAACAACTCACACAGGCTGTTGCATACAACAGGGATGCATGTTGAAAACACCCTTTTACAGCAACATAGTCTGTGTGGAGTGTGTGTTGAAGTGTGTATTCAGCTGTGTCAGGAAGATGTATGCGATGAGTCACGTGATAGGTGATCTGTGATGTTGTCACAGCCATTTGGTTCTGTGTGATAGGCCTTGATGTAGATAAGATAGTGCATACTGGCTATCCTCAACTGGCCTAAGGTTTGAGTACAATCCCCCATGCATGGATCATTGAGAAACTCTCCCAGCTGGAGGTTAAACCTCATGTCACTAGATGGGTAGCCAATTGGCTTACTGACAGGACACATACTGTGAAAGTTGGTGAATCAACCTGTACCAGTAGAGCTGTCATCACTGGTGTACCCCAGGGATCTGTGCTTGCCCCTTTACTGTTTTTAACCTATTTCTTGATTGTTCAGGGTAAATGAGATGGCCTTTGGCTTACCATCTTTGCTGAGTCTTGTATACTGCATGCAATCATTGAGTCCCCTATGATGATAACATAATAGAGGAGGATCAAACACAGACAAATGATTGGTGACAAAGCCCCACAGTTTACAATTACATTTTATTGTTCTTCTACAAAGTGGAATTCCCTGCTAATTAGAGCATTGACAACAGTCCTGTTATCCTGAAACTCACTGATGCAAGCACGGGCAAGACACATAGATAGCAATCTGAACTTCGACCACCAAGTGTCCACACTGTTATTGAAAGCCTATGTTGTGTATATAATAAGTCAGACAATCGTATTCAGATTTTAGGATTATATTACAGCAGTGTACTCGAACCTCATCAGAACACTAATAGAGTATAATGCTTTCTTATCATGTACCTCACCAGACACATACAGAAGCTGAAGAGACCACAGAGATTTCTCACCAAGAAAACACAGGGCCTAAGAAACATGTAATTATTTATGTGGATAGACTGAAATCCATGTCACTGTAATCCAGATGGTATAGCATGACGTGCAGTCTCTGACCCTGCCCTGGTGGCAATAGTGCACATTTACAAATGAGACATAGCTGATAACATCATCATTGTCTATTAAGGAAAATATGGTAATAAGAGTGTCCCACATGCAGGTGTAAAACGGTCTCTGTAATTACAAGCAAGACCACAAACAGACGTACACCCACCCATCCCCAGTTGACTGCAGTGAAAATAGAACCCTTACCTATCTAAGTACACAGACTACAGAACTTTGTATTTAAGGCAAGTCCCACAGCTCAAGTCTGACTTGGAGAGTCTAAGACAACACTTTATAGCTAATGACATCAGCAGTGTTTGGTGAGAAGAATATGGTAATAGTAGTTTCTCACATGCTGGTGTAAAAGGCTTTCTGTAATGTCAAACAAGTGCACAAATACAAATGCACACACACACACACACACACACACACACACACACACACACACACACACACACACACACACACACACATATGCATGCACAAACACATGCACACCCAGTTGACTGCAATGAAAATAGACCCCATACCTATTAAAGTAAACAGACAAGAGAGCTCTTTATTTAACTCATTACATCTGAGTGATCGCTAGGCATCAAATATTGCTTGACCATATTTGCAACAATAATTCCAAAACCATAATACGTAAAACATTTTAAAAGATTTCATCTTAAAGCTTAGATAATGTCAAACCCAACTGCACAAATATTGAGCTCTATCTATTGTAGGTAGATAGATATTAACTGTTTTTATAATATTAATTTATATGGATATCATTTTCACATTTTTCTGAATATCTCAACAACCAAGTAACACAGACAGAACTCCTTAGCCACATATGAAAGTGTCAGCTAGATGGTCAAAATGTTTCTGACACTGTGTGTGTAATTTTAGTGGTTACTGAACTATTATAAGTTGTTTACAAAATATTACAAATGTAATAGTAACTGTATTTACTGTGAGTTATTTGGTGTAAGGTCTAGAACCTTAATAATACTATCATTATAAAAATAGCTTGTGCTGAAGAGATTGAATTTATACTTCTTTCATAACCCCTATGGTTCCAGACATATGAACATTTGTTTCAAATGTGAGAACATAATTTGATTCTGTCAAAAGGCTTAGGCTCTGCCCATTGGAAGTTACAGTACAAACATTCTGAGCTCCATTGGAGTAAATGAGTTAAGGCAAGTATCACAGCTCAAGTCTGTGTTGGAGTGTCTTAGACAACACTATATAGCTGATGACATCGGCAGAGTCTGGTGAGGACAATATGGTAATAACACTGTACCACATGCTGCTGTAAAAATCTCTCTGTAATGTCAAACAAGAGCACAAACACACCCGCCAGTTGACTGTGTGGGAATAGAATCCTTACCTATCTCAGTATTTTATGCAAGCATCATAGCACTAGTCTGACTGACTTCAGGTCAACTTATAGTGGATGACAGCAGAGCATGTTGGGGAGATGTTGGGATAACTGCACTGGTTCATAGCTTCATAGATTCACAGGAGGTCATTAGCCTAATGACCATATGGTGTTTACAAGCCTAGCCATGCAAAAACAGCAGCACTCTTATTGAGCATAGTTAGCAGATGGATTTTGTGATCAGCACTGACTGGCCCTTTCCATGAGGGACACAGCTGCCACCCCGGGGTGAATTTACAATCACCCATGCAGTTGTCAAGGTTGCACTTGAATAGTGTCATTGAGGACCACTGCTTTATGTGCAGTGGGAGGCTATTGCAGAGGAATGGCAATTGCTGGGAGATGTACGTTTCTCACCAACATATTCTGTTTATAGAATAGCAGGTGCCATGTCATACTCTAAACCAGTTACAAGTGGTGTCCCACAAGGCTCAGCCCTGGGACCTCTATATTTCTCCGAGGTACAGGCTAACACGGGTGGATTATGGCTGACCAAGTTTGTAGATGTCTGCAAACAGGGTGCCATAATCAACTCTCTGGCTGACACAAGCATCCTCCAAAAGTGTCTCACAGAGACGGATAACTGGTGCCAGAGCCATGGCCTAAAGCTAAATTCCACAAAGTGCATAGTCATCCCCTTTGGGAAAAACAAAGTGCCCACAAATTACCACATAGGTGGTAATCCATTAAGTACAGAAGAAGTAATTAGGGACTTGGGGACCCAAGTAGATAGCAATCTCTCCTTTGACAATCACATTGCCAAAGTGGTTAGAAAGACCTTCTATATAGCCCACCTTATCACGAAAGGGTTCACATCTAGATCAAGAGAGGTCATTGTGCCCCTCTACTCATCACTTATCAGGCCCATAATTGAATACAATGCCCCATTTGGGATGTACCTTACCTGACACCTGCAGCAACTGGAAAGACCCCAAAAGTACCTCACCAAGAGGATCAAGGGACTCAAACAGATGCCCTATGCAGTTCGACTAAAGAAACTCCAGCTCTACTCAGTTGTGTACTGCCTACTCAGAGGCAATCTGTGTCTGACGTATAAAGTCATGTCCAACCCAGAATTAATGGACATGCTTCACCTCAGGAAATCCAAATCCTTAGAGCTACATGCTCCAGGGACTTGAACCTCAGCACAGAAATAAATAGGACATGCTGGAGGGACAGATTCATATCCCAGAGGCTCCCCCTCACTCTGGAACAAAATCCCAATCCATGTTAGGCAGAGCCCCTCATTGACCCTCTTCAAGAGAAATCTTGATGAGTGGATGGGAGATCGTAAGTTTACCCCTGGGATCTCATCTGTGTCCCTGCTTGACAGAGGTACAGTAAACTAACCTTAAAAGGGCTACCTTCTGTGACCTACTATACAGAGGCACAGTCAACTAATCTAAAAGGGTGGTGAAAGCCAAACACACTCTGGCTAGGCTTATAAATGCCCTAGGGCAGATAGCCTAGTATCATCCTATGAACCTATGAACCTATGTCACAGGCTAGGTTGAGATACATGGAGCAAGTTATTCTTGTCTCATGTGATTTGCAGATGTCCAGCATTTCTAGTAGGGCAGAATCTGAGACTGCTCTGTAGACCAGACATAGGTCACCTCTCAGCAGCCTGTATGATACTGAGTACTGTGACAGATATTTCAGTCTTTCCATGTTTGTCATGTTTTTGAGACCCTGGATTCTTCCAGTCACAATTCCCTGTGTTTTCTCCAGTTGCTGCAGGTGTCTGGTGAGGTAAAGACAGAAGAAAATATTGTACTCAGTTGATGGTCTGATAAGGGTAGAGTACAGAATAGCTATAACCTCCCTGGTCTTGGATGTGATGGCCTTATTTATGAGGTGCACAATGTAGAATGTGTGTCTCACCACTATGGACACATAGTGATTGAAGTGTAGATTACTATCAACATGTGTTCCCAAGTCTCGCAACACTGTGTTTGAGCTTAGAATGGTGCTATGTATATCATAATAAGCAAGGGTACTTCATTGCCAAAGGAGATGATGAGGCATATTTTACTTTAAGGTTCAGTCCATGAGTTTGGCACCAATCATTTCTCTGTGTCAGCCCCTTCTGTAATATGGTAAAATAGTTGGGGGACTCTATATATGACTGCATCCAGTTGACAGTCATCTGCAAATGTGGTAAGCCATAGGCTGTCTACCTTTGCCAGGAGTTTAGAGAAATAATTTCCAAAACGTTGAGAGCCCAGAACAGATCCTTGTGGTATTCCACTGGTAAGTGGTCTAGTGGTGGAGGTGCAGTCCTCAACTTTGAAAGTGTGTGTTCTGTAGGCGAGGCAGTTGGCTATCCATCTAGTAATGTATGGGTCATTTACCAGATGGGAAAATTTCTCTATGATACCTGAATGGGGGGTAGTGTCAAAAGCCTTGGATAACTCAACATAGCCAATATGTCCTGTTATCCCTAATCCAGGTCTTTGAGGTCAGTATCACAGAATTCCACTAGGTTTAATAAGCAACATCTACCCTTGACAAAACTAAAAGTGGTCAAGTCAAGTGTGTTGAAATTCACCTATGTCTATGCGGATAAGGTCCATGCTGATCCATTCCTTAGACCTGTAGATAAGGC
This sequence comes from Protopterus annectens, assembly GCF_019279795.1. Lineage (NCBI taxonomy): Eukaryota > Metazoa > Chordata > Ceratodontiformes > Protopteridae > Protopterus > Protopterus annectens. The sequence continues at coordinate 1,602,183,126 of NC_056739.1, forward strand.
TTTTTAGGCTTATGGGTCAATATTTCTAGTTCTGCATGTTAACAGATTGATGTTCATAGGTTCATAGGTTCATACTAGGCTATCTACCCTAGGGCATTTATAAGCCTAGCCAGAGTGTGTTTGGCTTTCGCCACCCATTTTAAATTAATTTTGCTATGCCTTCTTTTGAGGTTAGTATACTGTGCCTCTGTCTAACAGTGACACAGAAGTGATAGCCAGGGTAAACCTATGATTTCCCATCCACTCATCAAGATTCCTCTTGAAGAGAGTCAATGTGGGATTCTGCCTAATCTGGACTGGGATTTTATTCCAGAGTGAAGGGAGCCTATGGGTTATGAATCTGTCCCTCCAGCATGTCCTATTTATTTCAGTGCTGAGGTTCAAGTCTCTCGAGCACGTCGCTCGATGGGATTTGGATTTTGTGAGGTGCAGCATGTCCATTAATTCCGGGTTGGACATGGCTTTATACATCAGGCACAGATCGCCTCTGAGCAGGCAGTATGCCACTGATTAGAGCTGGAGTTTCTTTAACCGGGCAGCATATGGCATCTGTTTGAGCCATTTGATCCTCTTGGTGAGGTACTTTTGGGGTCTTTCCAGTTGCTGCAGGTGTCTGGTAAGGTACATCCCAAAAGGGGCATTGTACTCAATTATGGGCCTGATGAGGGATGAGTAAAGAGGTACGATGACCTCCCCTGATCTAGATGTGAATCCCTTCATGATTAGGTGGGCTATATAAAATGTTTTTCTAACCACTTTGGCCACGTGGTTGTCAAATGAGAGATTGCTATCAACTTGGGTCCCCAGGTCCCTAATGACTTCTTCTGTACTTAATGGATTACCAGCTATGTGGTAATTTCTGGTCACTTTGTTTTTGCCAAAGGGGATGACTATACACTTTTTGGTGTTTAGCTTGATGTGCATTGCATATCACACATTTGATATTAATTTCTGTAGTGTAGGTGACATATGTGTGAAAAAAGTACTAAAACACCAGGGTTGCAGTGCTTGGAGGAAAGCAACACATGGCTGTTTTGTAAATATGTGACATATTGTTAGGGCATTCAGTTTGTTATATTTCCACATGTAATTTCTTGTCAGAGACAGGAAATGGAAAGTAAACAGCCATAATACATAATAATATTTGCTTTTTTGTAGTGTGCAGAGCAGCAGGATTGAGCAACAGTTGACAAAGTGTATGCGCATGCAAGGTACACATTTCAAATACTTCCATGTCTGCACGTAGATAAACAGTGTGCAAACATCAGCCACATTGGTAAAGTCTAAAAGTTAATACCGATTCTATGAAGACCACCTGCTGCTTAACTGACTCTATGGCAGCAGGTTTAAATGAATTGGTAGATTGCTTTTTGAGCCCAGATGATACTGGATTTGAATCCAGGTGTATCTAATACTTTTAAATACTTTTACATAAACAGTAATAATACAATGACATTAATTCTTTGCAGTACATGTGTTGCTGTATGTCAATATAGCACAGTGGGGTTAATGTAGATTGTGTGTAGATAACCACAGCATTGTACCACCACTCAATGACACTTGGCATTACTGCATGATGCAAAACTCCATGCAAAAATAGAGGCCAAAAAGTGAAGGGACCATTGCTTTTTCTGCTACTTATGTGTGTTGTGTATGATTCTATTTTTGACTAGATTATAGGTGTTAAAATGGGGTAGATAGGAAAGTGATGAAATGGGAAGCAAGCAGGAGGAAGAACAAAAGGAAAGCAATACAGGAATATGCAGGAGGGAGGTAGGAAAGAACCATAGCTATCCATTTCTTCAACAGTAAAAACTGATCATATGTGTGGAATATTGCCTGAATTTTGACTGTCACCTCCGGAGAGAGGGGTGACAACAATGTAATCATGTTATATAGCTAATTGTGCCAAATTAAGTGTGTCAAGAAGACATGTGTGCAAAATGGGGAGCTATGTATGGGCTGCCTATTGTTATTTTTTATGGGACAGGTGCCCATTTTTTTTTTAATTCAGTAAGAGAAGACTGCTGGGTAAGGGTTTAGGTATGTCTGGGTCAGGTAATTTGGGTAAGTGAAGAAGGAAATGCAAACAAACAAGGCCAATAACACAAGAGACAGGGATGGTGAGGAACACAAAATGTTGGGGGGACACCATGATTGGAGTGAGGGAGGGGACAACCCAGACTCATGCCTGTCCAGCTTAGAGACAGTGCGAAACGAGTCCTCACCCACTGGACTGTTATCACTATCCCCTTACTCCATTGGTGGCTGGAGTGCTTCCATTCAGCATAGGTGAACACCAATGGTTCAGTGCATGACCCTATACACCACCCCTAGCATCTTCCTGCTGGTGATGAAATCACCACCTCCATCACTACTCCTGGAGGGTACTCAGAGGTGCTGGAAGCTTTTGAAGACTGGGGGGGGGTGGAGGATGAGAGGGGCACTTATTGATCTAAAAAAGGCAATTTTTTTAAAACTATTTGCTTTTCAGTTAGAGTGTCTTCTGTGTATCAACATGCGTGAATGGGCGTTCCTTCACTGAAGGTTGTGTGTTAGGCCCTGCAAGCTAGCACATAAAAATCTACTGACAATCATTAGCGGACCGGAGTTCTGCTGTGGCGACCCCTAACTGGGAAAGCCGAAAGACACATACATACATACATACTGCCAAACTTTAGGCTTACTTAGGGGACATTTTATGCTTAGCTAATTTCCTTTTGGTGCTTGCATTAACATTTCCTGATTGGTCTTACCTATCCTATGACTGACAATTGTATATTAGCCCTAGTGAGAATAAATGTGATCATACTATAAATAATTTGATGCCCATGTAAGGCATATAGCATTTAGGAACTGCCTTTATCCATTAGTGGCATAAGGGGCAATCCTGGAGTACATTTTTCTATTGCCCATCCTTAGATCCAAGTTGCATTTGAATATGGACAGGGATGAGCTTTGTTTTACTTGAATGTATAGTCTGTTCTGGAACAGTGGTAGCCTCTGTGATATAGATCCATCTCTCCACAACATTCAGTTTAGACACCTGGACTGAGTATTTCAGATGTCATTTGATTTGCTGATGTTCAGTAGGTCCATCTGTATTAGGTCAGAGGATGCTTTGCATGCCAGACATGTCACCTCTAAGCTCTCTGTAGGATACTGAGTATAGTGATAAATCTTTGAGATGGTCCATGCAAGACCTATTGTTTAGGACTTTTATCCTTTTAGTAAGGTATCTCTGTGGGTATTCCAATTGTTGCATGGGTCTAGACAGACACATGCCAAAGTGAGCATTATACAAAATGATTGACCTAATGAGGGCTTTATAAAGGGGGACAATAACATATCTACATGTAGTCAAAATCAATTTGTTTATAAGTTGTGCAATAGAGAAAGACATTCTTATGACTCTGGGCACATGTTGGTCAAAAGTTAGGTCACTGTATACACAAGTTCCCAAATGCCAAACAACTAGGTAATTTCTCAGGGGGCATTCTCAGTTTGGCAGTTCCTTGGAGTAGATGACTTCCCAAATGATATGATAATGTATTTCTTGGCATTTAGTTTCAATTCATGATTTTGGCATCAGTTATTGTTTGGGACAAACTTTCCTGCATGATGGCTAAGTCATTTGGGGATTCAATAACTGCCCCCAGCTTGTAGTCATCTCAAACTTAGTCAGCCAAAGCCCTTTGGTATTTCCTTCTACTTTTGAGATGTATATGCCAAACAGAAAAAGTCTCAGCACCAAACCCTGGGAGACTCCATTGGTGACTGGTCTATTCCTTTAGTTTGTTCTCCTGCATCCTGTGAGCAAGCATACATGTATGAATTCTTTGATTCACCTTCTTGATTGTATTAACCTGATTGTATTAAATTATATACCTTGTATAATACAACAGCACTTGTTAGAATGTGTTTTAAATTTATAGTTTGGAACAGTCTTCTAGTAAGCAATGAAACTAAATGTATGAACCAATAATGACAAAACCCCTCGTTTCAGAAAATTTCAACCATAAAAGGCCACTCAAACTTCTGTCATTACAATCCACCAGTATCAGTAAATGTGCAAAATATCTGCAGAAGTAAGTCATTTAAATAATTCCACATTAAAGGCAAGCAAACAACTTTATATTTCACTGTTTCATCTACAAATAAAGTGCCTGTTACCCTTGAAGAATAAATTAGCTATGCTACATTAAAAAAATGATACGCTAGTAATTTTGCAATGGGAAATGGATGGCAAACTGATAACAGAACCATAGTTACTAGGTAATTCCTCCAAAGGAGGACATTCATAGGATTGCAGCATCTACTCCCTTGAAAGTACAACACAGTACAGTATCAGTGATCCATCTGCATACTATGGGAGTAGAACCCACAGCCTTTTGAATCAAACACAAGTATACTACCTGTTGTGCTACTAACAATACAAGCAGCTTAGTATAATTAGCACTAACCTTCTAATCCCCTGAAGTTCTCAGCTCCTTGTAAAATCCACTTGACACTCAACTAAATCTCCCAACTTTGCAGCACAAGAAATCTGGAAAAAGCCAAAATTTATTTGAGGGGGGCAAAGGCCCAAAACCAGGGACACATTTTAAATATTGCTTGTATAATCTTAGAAAGTTACTAAAATAAACTGTTTTGTATTATCATGTGTTTCCTGAAAGATAGGAAGACTGAAACTTAAAGGGCTATCATTATTTAGTGAATTCAGTTCTCACAGATTTGCCAGAAAACCACAAATTTTAAGAGGAACAGACCAAAAGTATGAGCCAAATATTCTGTGAAAATCTGGATGGATGAGAGCTATGGACTCAGCTCCCTGAATCACGGGTGGTGGTATGGGTAGAGAATTCAGGTTCTTGTTTGAGCTTGAGTAACATTAACCACCAGGTATAAGTAACACTAAACACCAGGTATACCTAACTGGGGCATTTTACACACACACACACACACACACACACACACACACACACACACACACACACACACACACACACACACACACACACACACACACACGCACACACACGCACACACATGCATGCACACACACAGGGAAGCAGCAAAACTCCTGCAAATAAAAGAACAAAAATCTCCTTACTGGCATGACTCTGGCTTTGGCAGCACAGCAGCAGCATAACTCCTGTAACACAAAGCAATAAGAGACCAAGAACAGCTAGTTTAGTTAGCTTAACTTCTGTGTGCGAATCCATGTTAGCGTGAAAACTCCAGTTTGTTAATATTTTCCAACAGGTCTTGCAGCTGTAAAAGTGTGGGGGGGGGGAGCTCCCCCTCCCCCTGGCTCTATGGTTCCAACACCCATGAGTGTACCACTGCATCAGCTTACAAGCATTACTATCTGAGGACACAGGTAATGCAAAGGAAGCACAGACAGTGCTGACAGGATGACTCCTAGATGTGTAAGGCATTGGTGCTGGAGCCAGTGGAGCAGGGGCAGGCTGATCCACTGCGTCTGGTCTACCTCACTGTGCTATGTAGCATTTAGTGATGTGGTACACATGGATGACATGGAGACAGTTTGATGACACATAATGGAAAATAAAAAAGAGAGACAGGGGTTGGGGTTAGAGAAAAAAGAAATAAAATTAGTACCATCATATGTGACATGCAATGCATTAACACAATTATACAACTCTTTTATCTGAAGTATTACATTTAAGTATATGTCCTAATAGATACACACTATACTACAGATTGCTGAAATAATCCTTGAAATGTGCACATATTGCACATATGTGTGTTCCAAATATACAGATTACAGTTTACAGCAGGGCATTTGTACCACTGGTATAGAGTTTTTAATTTAATGTAAATTTAATTTAATGTAAATAGTATTGAAGAAATAACATTATTGTATAGTTGTGAATCATGGTATTTGACCCCACAACCTCTGACAGTCTAATACTGCCAAGACTATCTGTACTCCAGCCCTACACTTACACCTGCTGCCACAAGACTAGTTACATGAAATTTTCTAATTTTCTAATCATTCTTAAGGTCTCTGTGTTAAACACAGTGCAACACCTCTTAGTGTGTTTGCACGGTACTCAACATAATTAATTTAAGGTATCTGGTTTCAATTATAGGCTCTCTGAGTCCTTTCATCAGGTGTTCAATGGCAGCAGCTGCTGGGAAACCTTGGTAACTGCCATGCAACACTGCTAAATGCAGTTGCATGATCGAACACAGAAATTGCAACAATGTATTGTTTTTTACCTTTGCCCTTTTACAGACACTGTGTTTGCAAGTGTTCTACAGGTGTTTTGTCTGCTTCCTGGGTGAGCCACTACTGCAGTTTGCCCACTGCTGCAGTTCATGCAAATGAGATAAGCACAGCCAAGCCTGACATTCATTTCCTCCATTTTGTATGTTTGCACTAAGTGATGCATTGAGCAAACATTGCCCCCCACCAAAAAAAAGAGAAAAAGGGAAAAGTAGTTGCATGAGGAAAAGCAATGCATGACATACAAACAACAACATTTTAGTACACCTACGATATTTCTACATGGATCTGGATTTGATCTCTCACTCCAATGAACCTTCTGAATGCAGTAAGGGTGCCTTATCCATCTTTACCACACGAACATCTTTGCAGCAAGGAATTAAAAATCATTCTGCATACAACCAACTGCAAAATTATCTGCAGTAATATGAAGCCTTGCAAGTGTTATTTGTACAGTTATTATTTTTGGATGTAGTACACTAAGTGATCCCACAACTAGTTATGAGTATTGCTTGCAAATATACAGCTCTGCATTATCTCTCTGTGTTTGTTAGTCATTCTTCTTTTATCTGACCAGTAATCTGAGACATGCAGTCTTTAAGCCATTCTATATCATTGTCCTTAAAATATATGGGGATATTAAATGGCAATAATATAATATGCATTTGCCAACAAGTGAAAGGGAGGTTGGATGTTAATGAACAGAGCCTGTGAACTGTGTGCTGCTTACTTACATTTCCAACCTTGACAAAATTACATCTAACATTTTGTAAGTCTAATCTGACACACCCACTGGATGTAGTGCAGTCTGCGTTGCTGTTTTATTTTCCTTCTCCCTACCAGTAATCATTCACAATTACAATCCATTAAAAACAAACACTGAGGAAGTGCCTGTACTATATTTACATCTTCTTCATGGAGCCAAATATTTGGGATTCAGCAATTTTAATGATTTCACAACTCATTTATATCTTCACCATGCTGACAGCCCTGATTCTAAACCATAAAAAGGCAATCATGTAGCTAGGGAAACTGAAGGTAAGGAGACTTGCTTATATGAAGAACACAGTGAAGAGGCTATTAGATTGGGATCATACCGCTCAACTGTCCAGATTATCAGAGAATGTCCAGATTTTCAGAGAATGTCCAGATTTTTCCTCATATTTTTGGTCTTTTCATCATAACATCTGTGGTTTTCTGGAAAACCATTCAGGACTGCATGCCTTCCTATGGCAATAGCCATCCAGAATTGCTCAAAAGATGGCAACAATTGAACACTGAGTTGGGTAATAAATACATAAAGTTAATTATTGACTATTTTTTACCGATTGAGACTGAACTAAGTACAAAAGCAGAAACTTTGAACAGGGATATTTGTGATAGATTTAAAGGGGCGATATATGAAAGGAGACTAGATAATTTATATTCACAAGTCGCTAGTTATAGCGACAAATTGCAACAAATAAAACATCGAAAACTACTAAGAGACTTTAAAGATTTTTCTACAGACCAAGTTTTTGTATAGCCGAGGTATGATAAACACAATTTAATACAAGAAAAAACACTCAATTCCATTTCCACAGATAATAATGCTACTGAGCTACCACTGAGGAATGTGATTGCCCCTTTAAATATATCTTCTACTTTGGAGACCAACATTACGAATACAATGGTTACGTCACCAACAGGAAATAGTGATTCCAGTGGAAACACATGCAAAGATACACCGCCACCGAACCAACAAGCTCTAGTGGCCAGACAAAAAGAGAATTCTTTAGGAGCTATACCGAAGCTATACATGGGCAACATGGAGCATTTTTTACCTTTTCCAGTAAAAACATGGTTAGCATCCAGGAGCAGGAGCAGGTCGAACAGTCGGGGCTGCAGAAAGAGGAAATTTTCAAACAACAACTACGAACGGAGGCGACGGATAAAGGATTGAATGACATTGTATTCAACTTCTCCAGGTTTGACTTTTCTCCAATTGATTTATCTATGCTGAATAGAGACTTATCCTACATTCCATCTCAGACCAGTAATTTAAGTGAAATATTGGTGGATTTGAGACTGTTTGGGCGCTCTGTTTCCTTAAAATTATTGTTTCCTGATAAGTTTAATAATTATAATAAAGACATAGACTATCGACCAAAACGGAAAAGCACATTCATACCTATACCTACAGCTAATCCTGACTGTTTTATGAGATTATGTGAAAATTACTTTTACACATACTTTTCTAATAATGAACATTTATGTGAATACCATAATATCAGTAAAGAAGAATGGACCTCACTACATAATTTAGTTAGAAATGAAGAGGTAATTATAAAACCAGCTGACAAGGGAGGTGCGATTGTACTATTGAATACTAATGACTATCATGAAGCAATGTATAATATGTTACAGGATGCAGATACTTACCATGAAATTAGTCAGAAAGAATTAGATAAAATCATTAACATCATACATAATGAATTATACAATTTTTTAATGTGCAGACAGATAAGTTATGATCTATATCTATATTTCCTTATTGAACAACCACGTACACCTTATATTAAAGGGCTACCAAAAGTTCACAAGAATACCTTTCCCCTACCTATGAGACCTATAGTTGTAGGAGATGGATGGGTAACCGAAACCATTTCTGTGTATATAGAGAAGAAACTAAGTCCTCTAATTAAAAATATTCCCTCTATACTGAGAGATACATAACAATTAATTGATACTCTAGATTCTTTGTTTAAAGATGGTTTGCCTGATACATGTTTACTAGTGACTCTAGATGTTAGAAACCTATTTACATCTATTCCGAATGAATATGGTATCCAAGCCATTAGGGAGTTATTGAGTCATTTGAATGAATTCACTAATGATGAACAAATTTTAATTGGTGCACTATTAGATATGGCTCTTTCAAATAATGCTTTCATGTTTAACAACAGATTATATTTGCAGAAATGGGGTGTCGCTATGGGCACCCCATGTGCAAATACATATGCTAATTTGGTTGTCCACTATTGGGAAAAAAACTACCTCTTTAATAGTAAATATTATACTCAAATACTACTATATAGGAGGTTTGTAGATGATATACTTCTTTTTTGGAATGGTACCATAAATGAATTAAAAGATTTTATTCGATATTTGGAATCTACAACTGAATTTTTAAGATTTACTATGGAATTTTCTAACCTTAGTGTGAATTTTCTAGACATCACTATTAAGAAGAATGAACAAGGCTATTTATCAACTTTTTTATATAGAAAAACATGTTGGAAAAATACATTATTGCATTACAATAGTATGCATCCCAGACATGTGTTTTCCAACATTGTAAAAAGTCAATTTACAAGGCTACTTAGATTATGTAAAGAACCTGGACACTTGAAACAACAAGCTGATATTCTGGAAGGTCTATTTGTAGATAGGGGATATAACAGTAATATAATTAAAGAAATTAGGACATCTATAATTGATAGAACCTATATAAAACATATACAAAAAAGGACTAGCCATAAGAGTAATCATAAGCCAAAGAATCATCATAAAGTAACTTTTATCACCAGATACACAAGTGATAATAAAGAAATCACTAGAATTATATTAAAAAATTGGCATATTCTTATGGCTGACCCTGACTTAAGCAAAATATTGGACAAAAGACCTAGCTTCACATATAAAAATAGTAAATGTCTAAAAAGAATTTTATGTATTGAGCATAATGATAAAGATTTCAAGCATGTAAAATGTCCTAGAATAATAGGCACCCTACCATGTGGTAAATGTAATATGTGCCCACTGATTACTAAAGAACAGGTATTTATACATCCGACATTAGATTACAAATTTGAACCCAGATTCTATGCTTCTTGTAACAATGTTAACCTGATATATTTGGCCAACTGTGATACATGTCAGGCATTTTATATAGGTATGACCACCAGAAGATTGAGGGATAAAATGTATAACCATATGTATGATATTAAAAAATCTGACCAACGAAATGCTTTAGCTAAGCATTGTTCAGCATATGTAGGACATAGTTTCAGATTTAGAGTTATTCAGATAGTCCCTATTAATAAGAGAAGAGGTGATGTGATGAATTATTTAGAAAAAGTGGAAATTGAATGGATGTTAAAACTGAGAGCACATCAAGAACCAGGTTTGAATCAATTAATCACTATAAAACCTATACTAGAATAACGCAGTTTAAAATAAAATAGATAAATAAGTATTTATCCATTTATTTATCTATTTATTTATTTTATTTTATTTTATTGACTTTTGATTTTCTATGTTCAATATTTATCATATAATATGATGTTTTAATATCTGATGCACTTTATATTAACTTACTTAAATGTTTCATACATATATTTTTTATTTATATACACACACACAAACACACACACACACTTATTTAATTGACTAATATATACATATGATGGTGACTATTTGATATATACAAATATATATATATATTTCTTATGAATTTGTTCTATGAATTTTTTATGAAGTCTTTTTTATGAAGTCTTTTTTATTAGGTTTGTTGATTTTACTGATATAACATACAATAATAGTAATTATTTTATATATTTGTTATATTTGTCATTAGTTTATTCAGATTCTAGATTTGCATTCAAACTCAATATAATTGATTGTTTGATTAGAGTTACATAATCATTCTACACTATTTAAATGCAATTTGATGTCTTGATTAATTTAGATCTGATGAAGCGTACCGGGGTGTACGCGAAAGTGCTCATCTGTTTGTTTTATTTTAATAAAGTACTCATTATTTCTTTCCGTGGTAGTCCGACTATGTCTTTTTGATTATATACATTTTTACTTGTTTTTACGAAGTTGGACTTTTAGGCAGCTACACTCATTTTTTTTTTCATTAAAAACAAACACTGAGGAAGTGCCTGTACTATATTTACATCTTCTTCATGGAGCCAAATATTTGGGATTCAGCAATTTTAATGATTTCACAACTCATTTACATCTTCACCATGCTGACAGCCCTGAATCTAAACCATAAAAAGGCAACCATGTAGCTAGGGAAACTGAAGGTAAGGAGACTTGCTTATATGAAGAACACAGTGAAGAGGCTATTAGATTGGGATCATACCGCTCAACTGTCCAGATTTTCAGAGAATGTCCAGATTTTTCCTCATATTTTTGGTCTTTTCATCATAACATCTGTAGTTTTCTGGAAAACCATTCAGGACTGAAGTCGTAAAATGACAGACATTTGAGTTTCAGAATTAATATCCTTCAGAAAATGCATGTCAATGCAAAACCTATTATTCTGGCAACTTTATAAGTGTATAACAGCAATATTTAACGTCCGTCCCTGTTTTTTGGTCATCATCCCCCTATTAATTTTGCCTTTGTCCAGATTTCTAGTGCTAATAGGTTGAGAGATATGCTTGGGATATATCTCCACAGAGGATTACTGAACTTGCGAAGGTATGCTTGCATTTTGTCAGCTACCTACTGCATATGCTGAAATATAAATTAAGTAAAAATCTGTTTAATTGTTTTATATATGTATCTTTTGATTAGCAAATGCTTTTGCACTTTTATCTGTATGCAATAATCAGAAGTGTACTGATTGCATTGGCATGTTTATCAGGGTATTTCACAGGTATACATGACTGGCAATACCTTAACATGGAATGTTCTATGTTAAATCTGTTGACATCTTTCAAGGACAGTTCATTTGATAACACCTTTAGCATTTCAAAACTGGTTTGTAAGAAAAATGTGCCATTTGTCTGTTCTTTTGGGGATGGAGAACCAAAGCTACATTTCTGTCATGGCACAAACAAGGATATGTTGATATATTTACTCTCCTTTTTTGCATTCAGCCTGTTCATATTTCAGATCTCTGGACTGTTTTGTGCTTCTCCAGTGGGTAATGCTGAAAGGCTACCTTTTCTGTTTTATTTGGGAACAGTTATTGTGTAGTTATGTGGTACTTGTGTATTATCCTTCTGTTGTCTTTTAGGACACCTACGACTCTACCACTCAGGCATATCTCATTCCTCAAAAACCACAGATCACTGACCCTGAGAATCAGGTGATTGTTGAAGCCTTTAGGTGACATGATGCCTTCCTGCTTGAGAGGGGATGTGGTGATATGTCAGGCAGAATGCAAATTTGGCAGCAGATCATTGCAGACATTAATGCAGTGGGGAGGGCATATTACCAGGTGCACCATAGGGCCACTGACATGATCTCATCTGCTTGGAGGAGACCAGCTGCAGTTTCCTGTGATCAGATGGGTACTTGGGGAGCCTGCTACAGAGCCACCACTAACAGCACATGAAGAGCTCTTGTCCACTTGCCCACTGTCAGGGATCCAGACAGCTCCCAGGAAAGTGCAGAACAGCATGTCCTTGACATTGGTGCTACTGTTTCAGGGAAAGCAAGCATGTCTCAGGAGGAACTTCTAGATAGGCTTTTGTATCTCAATTGTTAAATACTGGTGTATAGTAAAAAAGTTTAAAACTAATAATTTAGCTCTGTTTCACAACAATTTTTTGGGGGAGGGTGAAGATTGCTACAGTTAACAACACATTCTGATTACACATGGGCTTAGGTTGGACTTGTCATCCAAGTCTTTGTTGAAAGTATAGTTAATGGACATATAAATGGGCAAAAGTATTACCCACTGTGTTACTGTTAATTGTGATGATGTTGTCCTTACCTTTTGCTTAACTTCTTCCAGGACCATCCGGGATACAGAGCATACCATCATCTGCACATGGTAAGCTAAACATTTTTAGGTCGGTAAGATGAGCAGTTCAAAGAAATACGTTAGTGTGTGCTGTTGATGTCAGGACTGTTGTATGTATTGCTGTACTGTCTAATAGTGACAGCATTGTTATTTTGTTAGCATATATTGGACTATAGTAGTGTATAGCAGTGCAAGTATTAATTCTTCCTGTGCTAGCTTATTATCACAGGTGATCCTGACAGTGAAAGTCTGGGACTTCTACCACCTGATGTCAGAGTATCAGCAGACTCTAATGATGATGGTGGCCAAACAGAGGCACAGTCAGGGGTGCAGAGGTTGAATCTGACTCTGAAGTTGACATACAGCCATTCCCTGAAATTCCATCGGATACAACCAGTAGGCCCATGTTTACCCATTCAAGTGAGCCCTCAGATATTTAAGAAGTAGAGGATGAGATAATTGATCAGGGAAGTGTGGTTACTGCAGCTTCAGTGCCTGTTGACTCCAGCCATAACCAAAGTTTGGATGATGTGCCATGCAGGAGGACTGTTAGGGGTGCTCAGAAGAGGTCTGCTGTCCATCATCCACCTGATCCAGGTGTTTCTTCCTGTTCCACTCAACATATGTTTAGGGTCATCATGGAGGTACAGGCACATTCCCATAGGTGCTCCAGAGAAATGCTTAGGGTTGTAGGTGTGGCACAGCTGACATGCATGACTGCATCCACCATGTTGCAAATTCAGTGGATCATACGGATGACTCATTGGAACAAGAGGTGTCTGTGATGGAAAGTCTTCTGGGAGGAAGATGGCATCCTCATGACATAGGTCAGCCACATCATCTGCTGTTAGTCAATGTGGCTGTACCTGATCACTCTCCCATTGTGGCAGTACTTCACTGCTCCATCAGTGGATGAGTTGTCCACACCCAGACATGGCAGGCTATGGGGTCATGGTCCTGGGTGACCTAGTGATGGGAACTCATCCATCAGACATCAGTTACATTCAGGTATCAGCAATGCATCTGACCATGGGCATGGATGTGCCAGTGCAACTCCTGGCAGAGCCCATTCTCATAGTTCGGGATGGCAATGAGTAACTGCCATGCCTACCATGCACGGCTTGAACCTGTCCAACATACCAATATGCAGAGCTAGCACAGAGCTTGGCTGTGTTCATGCAGACACTCACACACCAATTTCACCTGGACGACATGTACAGACACACACAACACACAACAGTTACATGGTTCAGCCGTGCAGCTTAAAACTCAGTTTGGCATCACTGGCCATTTGTTGGTTTATCCAAATGTCTGCCTGTGTTTCTTTCTTACTCACACACACACACTCACCAACCATTTTTGTCAGCCTAGGCTTCCTGCCCCCCCAAACAACACCCTGTGAAAGTGATGATAACTGTGCCATATCCCTCTTTTGTATCTTTTGGATTTAGGGCCACATAAACATTGCGTCTGATGCTCAGAGTGCATACCTGACTTAGTGCTTAATGTTTCTGCATTTTTGATGTTTAACTGGTAATTGAACCTTTGACTTACATTGGTCTTAGAATGTTTGACAGTTGATGACATTGATTTTTTTCTGTCTTTATTGTTAATAATCTTGTGAGTTTGAGAAGTCTGAAACTGCAATCTGTATCATTACTTTCTAACTTCTGTCTTCAATGATTTTCCAGTACAAACATATGGTACTAAATCGAGGGCATGCAGTGACCATCACTACTTTTGAGAGGTATGATGAGGTGAATCTTTGATGCCTGTGGCCACTACATAATAATGGACACATATAATTCAAATATGTCTCTGCTGTTACATGTTAAGCTTATTTCTGTACAAATCTTGCACCTTTTACTTGCTTTCACTACCAAGTAACAACATGCAAGGATATGTCAGTCATTCATATTATTGTGCTAGACACTCCAGGTTCATCACTTACCTTGTAATTCCAGCAGTTGCAACAGTTTTAGTTCAAGGGTGACTCTGTCTGATGCAAGTAGTACACAGCCAAGATATGGGGAGGTAAAGGCTGTGACAGTTGCCTGGCATAAATGTTATTATATGCATGTGCGTAGGAGGAAAGTTTTAGGCCCTTAGGTGGTGAGTGAGTGTGTTATGTGTTGTCTTTTAGCCAATGCAAGGGCATATTGAGCATGCCTACATCTGCCTAAACCCACAGCAGCTGCTGCTTCCCCCTCTGACTCCTCACTTGTGAGTGGCTGTTGTGACCTTGGCACTGGTAATGTGATGTGTGCTCCTTCCCCTTGTCGATCCTGCTGAAGCTGTTTTCTCAGGATGATGTTGTGTAGCATGGCATATACTGTGAATATTTCAGTACATGTCCATGGATTGTACTGCAGGGCTCCACCAGATGTATCTAGGCACCGGAACTGTGACTTCAGCAGCCCAAACACATGCTCTGTGATTTATCTGGTTTGATAGTCTGCATCATTATGGAGTTCTTCTCCAGTTGTGTGTGCATTTCTGATGGGTGTCATCAGCCACGGTTCCAGTGCATAACCTACATCCTGCTGTAAATGATCCTGTAGGATAGCCCCCCTAGTGAACATCTGATATGGATATGAGGTGTGCCAGATATGTGAGACGTGGTAACTGCCTGGGTTGCCAACACACACATGCAAGATGATTCCCTTGGAATCACTCATGATTTGGCAGATAATAGAGTGGAAGCCCTTTCTGTTAATTTAGAGCCTTCCCTGTTCCCCAGGTGATGCCTTCATTTCTACATATGTGCAATCTTATGGCACCCAGTACTTTAGGGTAGTGTGCTACAGGGTGGAACTCCTTAATATTTCTGACCCTCTCCTCAGGAGTACAAGGAAAATATATGTGGTCACTAGAATGTTGGAACATAACATTTAAGAACTGATGGAGGCTCCTGGATGCTGATGCCTGTGACACCCCCCGGCATATCCCCTGTTGGTCTCTGAAAAGTACCTTTACCTAAGATCCTAAGTGCTACATATACCTTTGTCTCTGTTGGAATGGGTTCCCCTCAATTTGCCCTGACTCTGAGTTGAGGATGACAAAGGTTACAGGATCCCTGTAGTGTGCCTTTATTCACCGTGTAGCAATCTACAATTTTCATGTCATGTAGATTGTGATAAGTGACCTGGGGTCTGACAACTGCATAGACATCTGCCCATTGCACAGAAATGTGAATTAAAGCAACAGCAGCCCTTAACATTGTTTCTATGTAGATTCCATTCCAAAGGTATATTCTAATAGAATTTGGAATTCACAGGGAAAACCAGCACCGAGTCTACATGGTTGCTTTATAAGTTATTGAATAGCTCCTCTATCTTGGATTGGTTGATTAGCATACAATTCAGCTACTTATGCTGTAATTTTCATGCCGTGGTGTTTACCTTGCTTGCATGGCTGTGCGGTTCTCTACATACAGTGTAGAGCCACTTACTGAATCCATAACACTACACTACCGTGTGCACACATGGCAGAAATGGACAATGTTGGCTTTATTGAAACTGGCTGAATGACTTCTTTGGGAAAATAAGAATTTAAAAATCTGCACTTTCACAATTGATGACGATGTACATCCTATTGTGTGGATATGAAAGGCATGACTAGATGATGGTCATCTGGGGACAGAAGCACTTAAGCCCCAAGTTAAACCACAACAAGATGAATAGTAAACTTTGTAAATAGAAATGATGCAGTACAGAGTCTGAAATGGCTCTTATGTTTAGTCTTTTTCAGTAAAACAAAACAAAACAAAAGAGTCGTTTCAAGTTTTACATGACAGTGCTTTAGATGCTCTTTTTGTTCAGGTTGTTTTACATTAGAGCAAAGAGCATTAGGCACCACAAATTACCTGATTAAATTGCTATGTATGATGACATCAGTGTCAGAGAGTGTGTGCCCTGTGTCTGGCAAGTATGCTAAATAAGTGTTTTTTAAATTAAATTATTTTTTTTTTATTTAAAATTTTAAAGGGAATCATTATAGTCAATTATGTGATTTTTAGATGTGAAATGAAGATTCCTTTGGAGCAGCTAATTTTTACAAAACTTCCAAAGGTAGGACTGACCTTTGACTGTGATCTTTAACAGTCTCTGTTCTCACTTATCGCTATGTCACACTCCATGCTCTTGTTATTCCTTACTTTCCTACCCACTCCTTACTGTCGTTTCACTATCTCTGACTTCATGTGCCTCCATGACTGCAAGGGTCCTGATCTTCTCTGCATTATGACCTCCATTTCATGCCTCCATTACATTAAACAATTCTCTTTCCATTCTAGCCTCAGCTGCCCATTCTGAACTTTGCATTCATGTTGCCTCACTCCTAGGCATTTATATCTAGTGATGTTTAGCATAAAAATGCTGAAAATGACTTTCAACAATTTCAATAAAAAAACTTTTTTGTAGGGGGAAGCCCACAGCACCCCTTTGTGAGGGAAGACCATCCATACCTCCCAACATATACATACAAACTCCAAGGCTGCACAAGAGTAGGAAAAACTGCAACCTCAAAGATCGCTGGAAGTGGGTTTTGGCCAATTTTTGAACCAAATGGCATTCAATATAAATTACTTTAGTGACTCAGCTGTAACTGCTGTGCTGTCACCCCTTCCTGTTATTCTCTTCATCATACTTGTCATTTCCTACCCACCTCCTGTTATGCCTTTTGACTGGTTCCTTCTTCCCAATCTTCTTACACCTTTTGCCTCACTGTACTGTTTTCTTGAAGGACGTCTCAAACTCAGCTCCATCTTAATTTAAATATAGAATTGTCCTGATCTGCCTTTCCACTTTTTGTTTCTATCATGCTGTTCCCAGGAACTAATATGGCACTTGCCCAACCTACATAAGTTACCATGCTTTCAAGATCTTTACTCAACCACTATCTTTATTCTCTGCTCTGAGTTCAAATCCCTCAAGCAACAATATTAGTGCATAATTCTTTTTGTTCCTTAGGCTGCCAGTCATTGATATGCTTTGCTAGCACTTTTAAAACTACAACTATACTTCATGTGTTCCTCAATACTGCTACAACCCCTTTTGCACTGCATCTTCTGGAACCCCCTATGCTAGATCATTCATCCTACTTTTGTGGCTTTCGTGATCACTATTTGATCATTTCTGATAAGGATTATTTGAATATTTTAATTAAATTTATTCATTTATCATGACCATTTTCAGCCACAATGTAAGCCATGAGGGTAAGTGCAAATGCAGCACATATGGACGCTTTGTATAGTAGCCATTTGACCAGAATATTTTAAACATAGAAGAAAATAAGAGTGTGCAGCGAAAACTAATGCATATTCAGGGAGAAGATGCCACCCTGACAAAGGCAGTGACTCCCAGCCCCATGTCACAGAAGGAGAATGCACTGATTGGACTCCAGATGAATCTTGTAGACTACTAGCAATGGCACTAGAGTAAACACTTAGGGGAGGATGGATGGGAGTGAGTGGCCGATGATGACTTGCTCATCCTAGAAGGGGAGGGAGGCAGTCTTTCTTGCTGCAGTTGCAGGATTAAAATCAGGAAAGGAATGCCCCTTGTTCAGGAACTTGTGCATGTGTGGAAGCATGCATGTATGCAGCACCTGAAGGCAGCCTTAGAGGAGATTATGAAGCTGCCATGGGGTTGGGATAGGCCATAATGGAAAAACATTCTGTGCAGCAACATGATGATGCATCAGAGCCCAATATCATTAGCCCTTTATGTGTGTGGGGTAGAGCCTGGGAGCAGAGGATGTGGGTCCTGCTGAGCCAATGAATGAAGAGGAGACCTGGTCAGAGCTGATGGTTAACTGTGGAGAGACAATCAATCAGTAAATAAATAAGTACAACAGGTCACGATCAGAGACCTAGACTGAACCCCATATCATTAGCTATGATATAAAAATCTTAACTACTGAGTTATTGCATAATTATTGTTGGCAGGGTCTTCAAATGCCCAAACTGATTTCCAGTGGAGCCCTATGTAGACAAGCTCAGGTTAAGACATGACGAATGATAACAATTCTTAATGTGATCACACATGTATATATTAAAACACACCTCTAATAGATGGCAAGCTGTTATAGTATGATAGTAAACACTTTATTTGAATTAACTCTGCATGGTAATTTTTTTTCTTTTTAACAACTACTATCCTATCACCAGCGGTTTACAGATGTAGCCATAGGTGCAATACTGACACCTGGTTTTATTAAATTGGTCTTAGCTAATTTGGAAGACAGCTTTTTTACAAGCTTTCTTCCCTTAGTTCTGTATGTACCATATGGTCATGACTTCTTTTTTTATAAGTAGAAGAAAGGAAAATAATTTTAGACATGTTGTTGATGAATTAAAACAATTCAACAGTTTTTTTTTGGCTTTAACTATTATGGTGCATAAGCATATTTATTTTTAGACATACTAGTAGAGATTGACTTTATTGTCAGCAAATTTAGTCCACAAATTTAGAGAAGGCTGGTTTTTGTTGCAGATTAATTACATGATGACAGATATCATCCATATTATGAAAAAATATTGTTTTCAAGTCACTGGCAAGGATTCGGAAAGCTTTCTTCTTCCAGCACTAATTGGCCAATACAAGTTGAGCAATTAGCAAGACAGAGAGTATCTTACTCAGAGACATTTTGTTCTCATTACTATACCTCTGAATTGTACAATGCACTCTCCTCCACATCCATATACATGTTTCAGCACACACACACACACACACACAAACACAAAAATATACACAGCTCTGTTGTACTTACCAGTACTGCAGCTACTCCCATAGTAATGAATTGGAGAATGATGTTAAAACAAAGCATTAACTTTTACGTCCATAAATAAATAAACAATTTGACAAAGTGATAAGAGATTCCACAGCTGCTGCCACTTCCAAGGGAGAGTACATGGCTAAATGGCATTAGCCTCACCTCCAGACTACTGCATTAGCATGAAGGTAGACAATTCGTCCTGCTATGGCCTCTGTCAGGGGAAATACATTGTGAAAAGCAGTCTTCGAATCAGGTATGATTTCTACATTGCTATAAGCCTTTCTGAATTCTAGGTACTGTTAAAATATTATGCCGTTTAATTACTTCTGACAGACAATTTATTTCAGGAATAAAAAATACAAAA
This sequence comes from Protopterus annectens, assembly GCF_019279795.1. Classification (NCBI taxonomy): domain Eukaryota; kingdom Metazoa; phylum Chordata; order Ceratodontiformes; family Protopteridae; genus Protopterus; species Protopterus annectens. Next base: position 1,602,203,271 of record NC_056739.1, read on the forward strand.
ATAGGTTTATGGAATGGGACTACACTACTGCTTTTGTGACTGCATTGCCAATAATTAAGAGGTTAAGGAGGACAGACACAGCAAATGTAGTCTTACATGTTTTTATACAAACAATTTAAATATGTTTAATAATATTACTGGACAGGCTAAATATGTATCAGCCATGTGTGTTGCCCAAAGCACTCAGTTCTGGTCTTAAAAACATTACAAAGGAAACTGAAAAAAAAAATAGGTAATGACACCCTATTTTAACGTAGTAGCTGTTATACTGGAATTTGTGGACAAACCTGCTATGAATGTGAAACAGGTGTTTGAAACAAATGGCAGTGTTATTTCTGCAACTATGGGTTTTAAAGGCTATGAAAAGCTAACAGAGATGTTGAGGTACAGTTGACATTCACACTCCCATTTTATCAGCAAGGGCTCCTTATTGAATGGGATTTAATAATCTCCGTGTAGGCTTCACATGAAGCCGACACAGTGCTTACATTTGTGTGTGGTGATGCGAGGTGAGCAGCAGAGCTCATTGTATATTCATGCTATGCACCACTTTTAAACATAAATAAGCGAGGTCTCGTGGCTAGCAACAGTGTTAGCATCCAGCAAACCATGTAAGTGAACACAGATAGCAATGCTGGTTAAATCAAAGCACTGAAGGTCCACGGTTTTGAGCGGAATGCTGCAATGATCACAAGGGCTTAACAGATAGCCAGTGCAAGACATCTGTACAAAGGTCAGCATAATGAGGGAACACTGACCCAGAAATATGGACATATTTGCCATATTTACTCTTTAAAAATGTGCTAGAATAACCAGGGGTTTGTGTTAAGATACATGTTCTGAAGGATTTGAAGTCTGAAACTCAAAAGAATGTAATATTTAGTTAAATCAATCCTCTGATCATCCCATTGATATGGGAGAAAAACACAAATTCGAAAAGGAACACATCAAAAGATATAAAGGCAAAAATCTGGACATTTTGTGAAAATCTTGACACTTGAGTAGTGTGATAAAATATATGGTCCACAGACATTACAGGGCAGTTTATTGATAGTGCATATTATTGTGAAATCCATTCCCGGTATTTTGTATTGAAGTTGCATAAATGGTCTGTAAAGGTACATGGACTGCCTTGTAAAATAAACACTTATGGAAAGTGTGTGTATTGAATAAGGACACACAGATGAATTGCTGCAATGAACAAGGGGAAAGATGGCAGGTGAAACAATGTGTAGTGTCCCGGAAATCACAGATGCACAGATGAAAACAGTCCTTTCAAAAGCCAAAAACACAGTGTCAGTGGGGCCAGATGGTGTCCCAGGCTGTGTCTTGCATGAACTACAGAACGATCTACCCCCCCACCTAAACCCGCTGTTCATCCTCAGCCTCTCCACAGGCCACATGCCCATAGAATGGCACACAGCAATGGTTATTCCTCTCCACAAAGGAGGGGCCACAACTGACCCTGGTACCTATCGCTCCATAAGCCTGACTAGCCTGGTCTGCAAGGCTATGGAGCGCATCATCATGGAACTCATTTACAAAGACATTGGGAATCTCCAAAAACTTGACCTGACCCAGTTCAGCTTTGTTAAGGGTAGATCACTCCTACTAAACCTGGTTGACTTCTTTGAGACAGTCACTAATGCCATAGATGAGGGAAAGGTGGTTCACACAGCCTACCTTGACCTCGCCAAGGCTTTCAACACCATTCCTCACTAGAGTATTACAGAAAAACTCACCAGCCTGAACCTAAACCCCTACATCATGGGATGGGCTGCTAACTGGCTTACAGACAGAACTCACACAGGTCCAAATCTAAACCAGTCACAAGTGGTGTCCCACAAGGCTCAGTCCTGGGACCCCTACTGTTCAGCATATACTTCTCAGAAGTACAGGCAAACACAGGAGGACTATGGCTAACCAAGTTCGCCGATGACTGCAAACTTGGAGCCATAACTGTCTCTCTGGTTGACAAGGACATCCTCTAAAAGGGCCTTACTGAGAGGGACACCTGGTGTCAAAGTCATGGCCTCAAGCTAAATGCCAAAAAATGCATAGTCATCCCGTTTAGGAAAAACAAAACACCCACGAATTACCACATAGGTGGCAGCCCTCTCAATACAGAAGAGGTAATAAGAGTTCTGGGAACCCAGGCAGATAGTAATCTCTCCTTTGACAATCATATTGCCAAAGTAGTTAGGAAATCCTTCTATGTAGCCCATCTAATTACTAAAGGGTTCGCATCTAGAAATAAAGAGGTTATAGTGCCCCTCTACTCGTCACTCATCAGACCCATCATAGAGTATAATGCCCCATTCAGGATGTACCTCACAAGACACTTCCAACAGCTGGAAAGACCACAACAGTACCTCACCAAGAGGATTACTGGACTCAAACATATGTCCTATTCAGCCCGACTGAAAAAACTCCGGCTGTACTCAGTGGCATATCGCTTACTCAGAGGTGATCTCTGCCTGACTTACAAAGCCATGTCCAACTCAGAACTGATGGACATGCTCCACCTAAAAAAATCCAAGTCACTGCAAGCCACACGCTCTAGTGAGCTAAGCCTTGCCAGAACAATAAATAGAACATGTTGGAGGGATAGATTCCTGTCACAGAGACATGCTTTGGAACAAAATTCTAAACTACATTAGGCAGAGCCCCTCACTAACAGTCTTCAAGAGAAACCTTGGCGAGTGGATGGGTAACAGAAAATACACCCCTGGGATCACTTCATTGGCTCTGCTTGACAGAGGATCAGTTAATTAATCAATGGGGTGGTGAAAGCCTACACACTCTGGCTAGGCTTATAAATGCCCTCGGGCAGATAGCCTAGTAAATAACGATGAACCTATGAACCTAATGTACAGCAGATGACGGCATATCAATGGAAGATGGTTGTAACAGGAATACAAATCACAGATCAGTATGGTACAGGAGGGACTGCACAGTAAAAATGTGTATTATGTGACTGTCACAGAAGGTGACATACCAATGGGGAGAATGTCTGTGTGAGGTAAGCATCCTTACATGAACAATGCAGAGGAGATCTATCAGGGATGTTATATCCAATTGGGGTAGTGTGCATTTTGTGAACCTGTGCAAACTGATTTACCTGAATATGAGTGTAATCTCAGCAGAGGTCTCCAGCAAGTAAAGGCTTATGGACAATATTCGAAGAAGAAAGCTGAATCATTAACAATATCAGAATAATACCACCAGTAATCCTATAACTCTGACATAACATATGTGATTTAGAGGGATCAGAGAGGGTTCTTAAGAAACCCACTTGCGCAACTATGATGACATGTCTGCATTAGATGAGAGTAAATACACACACCGTCCTGACACTGTAACATCTGCTGGAGGTGTTAAGAGGGACACTACTATACTTGTATGTGGCAGTATGATCAATACAGGCTAATTGACTTGAGTGTATGGCACACACACACACACACACACACACACACATATATATATATATATATATATATATATATATATATATATATATATATATATATATATATATATATATATATATATATATATATATATATATATATATATATAGATACAATTACACATATCTGTCTCTCTCTCTCTCTCTATATATATATATATATATATATATATATATATATGTATGTGTGTGTGTGTGTGTGTATATATATATATATATATATATATATATATATATATATATATATATATATATATATGTGTGTGTGTGTGTGTGTGTGTGTGTGTGTGTGTGTATGGCACAAGCCACACTGTCACAAATGTTACCCATGCCATTAATGCTGTCAAACAGCTATGTATTAGTGAAGAAGGCAATGAGAGTAGTAAGCAAACCAACGATGTTTAATCCAGAAGCAAACACTCACAAGGTACTGAAAAGTACACACAAACTGCAAACCAACAATAAAAATAAAATGCTTTTCGTCCTGCAATTTATTTTTATTGTTTGTTTGCAGTTTGTGTGTACTTTTCAGTACCTTGTGAGTGTTTGCTTCTGGATTAAACATTGTTGGTTTTCTTACTACTCTCATTGCCTTCTTCACTAGTTCGTTGTCTTTACCTCCAGCAGTTTGTTCGTGTTTGTTTAAACAGCTATGGATGTACTGTGTTCATCGCCAGAACAGATATCACACATGCATCCTATATGACAACTTGATGGGGGTCCCACACCGTCAGACGGTAATGTTTATGCCACAAAAAGAATACCTAGGTATGGCCATAAGATGTGTGACAGATCACTTTAGCAAAGGTGGCACACTTCAGTTACACATCACTGGAAGATGTGTTGTGAGCTATATGAAGAAGGGTGCATTGTACTCAGTTACTGGTGTGATGATGGCTGTGAACTGTTGAGATATTGTGGCCTGTGATGTGGATGTCCTTCACATACCCAGCAGTTGTGTCAAATACAAGGGAGTAGTCAGTACTGTGGCCATATGCTGGTGTACATTCCTCATACCATCTACCCCTGGACACAGGTCACATAACTATTGGTCGGATTATAGGGTGTGATGTCTACATTAGACTTGTTTTTTGTGTTTGTTTTCCTGATGTAATAAATCCCATCTTTTTCTTTCATTGCAGGTGTTGTCTTGGCTGTGGCAGCAGTCTTTGGTGTGTGTTGATACTGTCTGAATTATACTAGTTTCACAGCTGGAGTCAGTCATTGTCCACAATCTGTAGTCCTTCATGTTTACTGACAGAACGAATCAGGCATCGAATGGCTTCTCATCGAACACTAAGTAGAAAATGTCCATTTTATTGACCAGTCACATCATCGAAAAGAAAGCCATCAAATAGTCATAGTTGGCCAACATAAACAAAACAGAATGTAGGACAGACTTACCGGCATTGTAGGGATAATGAAATCTGCCCTTTCCCTACTTTAGTGTGATCTAGGAAATCTGCTCTTTTCCCACAGTAGTGTGATATCAGAGCTGCTATATATAATTAGCTGGGGATGTCAGGGCTGCTGCCCTTCACATGAGGTGGGTCCGTGTTATCCAAATACTCCTCCCACCCATCAATAATTATATATACCAACTCCGAGATTGCACTATAGTAGGGAAAGGGCAGATTTCCATATACCTACCATACCAGTACGTCCATCCTACCTTCAGTTTCATTTATTTTGGCCAACTATGACTATTTGATGGTTTTCTTTACAATGATGTGACTGTTAAATAAAATGGACTTTCACTGCTTGGTTTTCGATGAGAAACCATTAAATGCCCATTTTGTTCAATCTGTAAACATAGATCCCCTTCATACAGCTGTTTGGACACAGGATGTGTATGTCATTCATGATGTCTTTGACTTAAATAATGGACAAGAAAGTCCCTAGCAGACAGCCCTGATGCAAGGAGCTGATCACTGGACCTGAGATATACCCCACTTTACATGTTTCAGCATATCTCCATGCCATGTACACTTGGTGATATAGGTGTTTATCACCACATTTGACAGTGTTGAGTGAATACTTCTGTGTGGATTTGTGTAAAATGCCTTGGACTTGTCAAGTTCAAAATGATGATATTGTTGTTGTCATGTATGCCATCGATGACCTCTTGACATCTAACAGTTGTAACAGACATGATATAGCATTACCAACTTGCTCACATCTGTTGCACACAACTGGGATATTGCTAGTGTCCATTTAGTAAAAAGTCCATGATGACATGTTGGTCTACCTGACAGATGAGGAGAGTCAGGCTGTATCTATATATGCATACACTAGATGCTGCCCCCCCAACTCACACGTTTTCATGCATGCTGATGTATACCCTTCTACAGGAATTTAATCCGTGTGGAGGGTGTGTATTAAACCCTGTCAGGAAGGTGTATGAGTTACACGATAGGGAATCTGAGGTGTTGTCACAGCCCATTCATTTTGTGTACTAGGCCTAGATGAAGGTAAGACAGTGCATACTGACTAATCTGATTTTGGCCTAGGGTTTGAACACAATCCTGCATGCAGCTATCATTGAGAAACTAACCCAGCTGGGGATTAATCCTTTCATCACTAGATGGGTAACCAACTGGCTCAGTGACACAACACAAACTGTGAAAGCTGGTGAATCAACCTGTACCATTAGGGCTGTCACTAATGGTATACCCCAGTGATCTGTGCTTGGCCCTTTACTGTTTGGACTCTATTTATCAACAGTTCAGGTTAAAGTGTATGGCCTTTGGCTTGCTGCTTTTGCTGATTCTTGCATACTAGGTGCAATCATTGAGTCCACCGATGATGAAAACATACTACAGGAAGGGCTAACACAGACAAATGATTGTTGACAAAGCCATACAGTCTACAAATAAGTGCAAAAATGTGTCTTTATTTTGTTCTTCTGCAAATTAGAGATCCCTGCTAATTACAGCATTGACAACCGTCCCTCTATGCAGAAGCTCAGAGATGCATATGTCATGCCATCGTATTCAGATCTAAGGATTATATTACACCACTGTACTCGAACCTCATCAGAACTCTAATAGAGTATAATGCTCTCTTATGCATGTATCTCACCAGAGACATGCAGCAGCTGGAGAGATCACAGGTGTTCCTCACCAAGAAAACACAGGACCTATAAACCATGCCTTGATGTATGTAGATAGATTGAAAGCCATGTTGTTGTAATCTGGATCATACAGGATGAGGTGATTTATACCTGGCCTCCAGGCCAGTTTCTGACCATGCCCTAGTGGGAATAGTGCACATTCACAAATCAGATATAGCTAATAACATCAGCAGTATCCGGTGTGAATAATATGACAATAACAGTGCCCACATGCTGTTGTAAAATGCTCTGTGCAATGTCAAGCAAAAGCACAACTACCAACACACTGCCAAAAGAATAGAACCCCTACCTATCAAAGGTGCACAGACTACAGAACTCGGTATTTGGAGTGCCTCAGACAACACTTTATAGCTGTTGACATCATTAGTGTCTGGTGAAGATAATATGGCAATAACATTGTCTCACATGCTGGTATAAAAGGCTCTCTGTAATGTCAAGCAAGAGCACAAACACACATATGGCCTCCAAGTTGACTGCAAAGAGAGCAGAACCACTACCAGTTCAAGTATATAGGCTACAGAGCTCTGCATTTAAGGCAAGCACCACACCTCGAGTCTGACATTGAGTCTTTCAGACAACACTTTATAGTTGATGACAGTAGTAGTGTCTGGTTTGGAGAATATGGTGTAAAGTACTGAGTTCTGTAGTCTGTGTACATCAATAGATAGGTGCTCTGTTCTCACTGCAGTTATGTGTATGTGTCCAGTGAAAGAACAGAAGTGTGTATCCTAAAGTTTCTACTCCAGTCTCATAGATTGAGTCATGCAGCCATGTGTGTGTGTTTCCAGTGAAAGAACAGAAGTGTGTACCCTAAAGTTTCTACTCCAGTCTCATAGATTGACAGTGTTTTAATACTTGCACATGCCTACACATCCATTTCATGCAGGTTGTTGCTAGCAGAGGGATTTTGTGATCAGCACTATCTGGCCCTGTCCATGAGGAACACAGGTGCCACCACAGGGGTGAATTTTCAATCACCCATCCAGTTGTCAAGGTTGCGCTTGAATAGGGTTATTGAGGAGCACTGCTTCACATGCAGTGGGTGCCTATTACAGAGGAGTGGCAATCACTGAGAGATGTATGTGTCTCACCAGCATGTTCTATTTATGTCACAGGCTAGGTTGAGCAAGTTGAGCAAGTTAATCTTATCCCATTTGATTTGCAGATGTCCAGCATTTCCAGTAGGGCAGGATTTGAGACTGCTCTGTAGGCCAGGCATAGGCCACCTCTCATTAGCCTGCATGATACTGTGTACAGTGACAGGTCTTTCAGTCTTCCATGTTTGTCATATTTTGGAAGCCCTGGATTCTCCCAGTCTCAAAGCTCTGTGCTTTCTGCCATTGCTGCAGGTGGCTGGTAAGTTACAGCCAGAAGGAAGTATTGTAGTCAATTAGTAGTCTGATAATGGAGTACAGCAGAGCTATGACCTCTCTGGTCTTGGATATGATGGCCTAATTTATGAGGTGCATAGTGCAGAATGCATGTCTCATCACTATGGACACATAGTGATTGAAGTGTAGATTTCAATAAACATGTGTTTCCACGTGTCTCAACACTGTGTTTGAGCTTAGAGAAGTGCTATGTATATCATAATTAGAGGGGTACTTCAATGCCAAAGGGAGTAATGAGGGATTTTTTTGCTTTAAGAGTCAGTCTGTGAGCTTGGTACCAATCATTTGGAGTTTGCTCCTTCTGGAATATGTTAACATAGTTGGGGGGACTCAAAATGACTACATCCAGTTGACAGTCATCAGTAAACGTAGTAAGCCACAGGCCATCTACTTTTGCTTGGACTTTAGAGAAATAGTTTCCCAACAGTTGAGGGCCCAGCACAGATTCTTGTCGTATTCCATTGGTAAGTGGTCTAGTGGTGGAGGTGCAATCACCAGCTTTGACAGTGTGTGTTCAGCCAGTGAGCCAGTTGGCTATCATTCTGGTAATGCATGGGTTAAACCTCAGATGGGACAGTTTCTCTAAGATACCTGAATGGGGGATAGTATCAAGGGCCTTGGAAAATCAGCATAGTGGTATGTCCTCTTATCCCTCATCCAGGTCTGTGGGGCATATGTCTCAACTGTCCAGATTTTCACAGAAAGCCCATATTTTTGGATCATATTTTTGGTCTGTTCCTCAAAAAAGTTGTGATTTTCTGGTAAATAATTGGGAAGATCTGAGGACTGAAGTCACTAAATAATGACATACATTTGAGTTTCAGACTTCATATCTTTCAGAAAATGTATGTTAAAACAAATCATGTTACTCTAGCAACTTTCTATGTTTATAAGAACAATATTTAAAATATATCCCTATTTTTGGGCCTTTGTCCTCCCATTTTGTCTGGCTTTGTCCAGATTTGTTGCACTAAGAGGTTGAGAAGTATGCTTTGGTGTCATTATCAAAGTAGTCCACTAGGTTTAATAAGCAAGATCTACACTTGACAAAACCAAATGGGTCAGGTCAACTGTGTTGAAGGTCACCTATGACCCTGTGGATATGGTCCATGCTGATCCCTTCCTTAGCCTTGCAGATAACGTTTTTTAGGTTTATGTGGTAATAGTTCTAGTTCTGCATGTTAACAGACTGATGTGCATTGCATATTACATAACATTTGATATTAATTTCTGTAGTGTAGGTGATACGTGTGAAAAAAGTACTGAGACCACAGGGTTACAGTGCCTGAGGGGAGGCAGTACATGGTTATATTGTAAATATGTGACACGTTGTTAGATAGGGCCTTCCCTTTGTTATGTTTCCACATGTAATTTCAAGTCATAGACAGGAAATGGGCAGTTAATAGCAGTAATACATAATAATATTTGCTTTTCCATGTTGCACCGAGTAGCTAGTTTGAGAGATGGTTGGCAAAGTGTTTGTGCATGTGAGATACACTTTTCCATTTCTTTCCCTGTTTGCACATAGTTAAGCAGTGCACAAATGTGAGCTGCATTGCTAAAATTCTGAGAGTTTGCATTGAGTCTATGAAACACACCTGCTGCTTAACTGACTCTATGGCAGCAGGTATAAATGCATTGACACATTTCTTTTTGAGACCAGATGATACATGATTCAAATCCAGGTGTATGTAACATTTTTAAATACTTTTAAATAATCAGTGATAATGCAATGACATTACTTCTTTATAGTATGTGTGTTGCTGTGTGTTGGCATAGTGCACGAGGTTAAGCGAGATTTTGTGGAAATAACCACAACATTGTACCACAGCTGAATGTCAGTTAGCATTGCTGCATGATGTAAAACTCTGTGTAAATACAGAGGCCAAAAAGTAAAGGGATATATTGCTTTTTCTGCTACTTATGTGTGTTTTGTGTGATTCTATTTTTCGACCAGATTATAAGTGTTAAAATGGGGTAGATAGGAAGGTGGTGAAATAGAGGACAAGCGAGGGGAAGAACAAAGGGAAAGCAATACAGGAATGTGTAGGAGGGAGGTAGGAAAAAAACATAGCTATCTAATTCTTCAATAGTAAAAACTGAACATATGTGCAGAATATTAGCTGAATTTGGACTGTCAACTCCAGAAAGAGGGGTGACAAATACATAATCATGTTATATAGCCAATTGGACTGAATCAAGTGTGTGAAGAATATGTGTGTGAAATGGAGAGCTATATATAGGGTGATTTTTTTTTTTTTTTTGTGGGCCAGGTGCCCATTTTTTTCTTTAATTCAATAAGAGAGGACTGCTGGGTAACTGATATAGGTATGTCTGGGTCAGGTAAGCTGGGTAGGTGAGGAAGCAAATGCAAAGAAACAAGACAAAGAAGACAAGAGAGGGACTGTGATAGACACAAAAGGATGAGAGACACCATGATTGCTGTGAAGGGGACAACGAAGGCTCATGGACATCAAACTTGGAGACAGTGAGAAAAATCCTCTCCCACTGGATTGTCATCACTGTCCCCTTACTCCAGTGGCAGCTGGAGTGCTAGATGTCCTCACTTCCTACAGATCATGAGGGAGAGCGGTGTCTCCATCCTGTGTAGGCATACACCAGTGCTGCAGTAGATGAGCCTACGCACCATCCCTCGCATCTTCTTATGGGTGATGAAATCACCACCTCTGCTACTGCTCCTGGAAGTTACCACTGCATCATCTTCCAGGGAAGTACTACTTGGGGGTGCAGGTTGTGCAGAGACAGCAGAGGCAGTGCTGCCAGGTTGGAACTCAGATGTACTGGGCATCATTCTTGAATCTGGTAGAGTGGGGGCAGGCTGATCTAGTGGGGCTGGCCTATTTCAATGTACTGTATAGCAGTTAGTGATGTGGTACACATTGATGACAATGGACACATTTTGACAGCACATAATAGAAAATAAAAAAAAAATAGATAAGGGTTGGGGTGAGAGAAAAAAGGAGATAAAATTAGTACCAACATATGTGACATACAATACATTAATGCAATTATACAACTCTTTTATCTGAAGTATTACATTTAAGTATATGTCCTAACAGATACACACTATATTGCAGATTGCTGAAACTAATCTTTGAAATGTGCAGATATTGCACATATGCCTGTTCCAGTTATGCAGATTACAGTTTACAGTGGCATTTGTGCCACTGGTATAGAGGTTTTAATTTAATGTAAATATTGATGAAAAAACATTATTCTATAGTTGGAATCATGGCAGTTCAACCTACAACCTTTGACTACAGTTTAATATTGGACTCTTACAATTGGTTTGTGCTACAGACTAATGCATGCATACTTGCTTTTACAGTTGGGATATGCATGCTCAGTATGATACAACTCTATTGCTACTGTTTCAGGGACAGCAAGCATCTCCCAGGAGAAGCTTCCAGGTAGGCTTGGTATCTCAATTGTTAAATACTGTTGTATAGTAAATCAATTTAAATCAATACATTAGTTCAGTTTCACAAGAATTTTTTTTTTTTTTTGGGGGGGGTTGAAGATTGCTACAGTTAACAACACATTCTGATTGATTACACATGGGCTTAGGTTGGAGTTGTCATCCAAGTTCTTGTTGAAAGTATAGTTAATTGACATATAAAGGGGAAAAAGTATTACCCCTATGCCACTGTTAATTATGATGACGTTGTCCTTACCTTTTACTTAACTTCTTCCAGGACCATCTGGCTTGTGGAGGATATCCTCATCTGCACATGGTAAGCCAAATGCTTGTATGTCAGTACTGATGAACAATTCAAAGAAATATTTTGGTGTGTGATGTTGATGTCAGGACTATTGTGTGTATTGCTGTACTTTCTAATAGTGGCAGCACTGTTATTTTGTTAGTGTATACTGGAGTATAGTAGTGTAGGTATTAATTGTTCCTGTGGTTGTTGCTTATTATCACTTATTATCACTTATTGCATGATTAGATGGCAGTGAAAGTGTGGGATTTCTACCACCTGATGTCAGAATATCACCAGACTCTGATGATGATGGTGGCTAAGCAGAGGCACAGTCAGAGGGTTCAGAGGTTGAATTTGACACTGAGTTTGACATACAACCATCCCCTGAAATTCCATCGGACACAGCCAGTAGGCCTACACCTACCCATTCCAGTGAGTCCACAGATATTGGACAGGTTGAGAGGGAGATAATCGATCAGGGAAGTATGGTTATTGTGACTTCAGTGTCTGTTGACTCTGGCTGTAACCAAAGTGTAGGCGAGGTGCCATGCAGCAGCATTGTTAGGGGTGCATGGAGGAGGCCTGCTGTCTATCCTCCACCTGATCCAGGTGTCTCTTCCTGTGCCAATCAACATAAGTTTAGGGCCATCATGGAGGCACAGGCATGTTTCCATTGGTGCTCCAGAGAAATGCTTAGGGTTGTAGATTTGGCACAGGAAAACATGCATGACTGCCTCCACCATGTTGCCAATTCAATGGATTGGATGACTGACACATTGGAATCGGCAGTGTCTGTGATGGAATTCGATGGACTGTGTTTTCAATAATAGGACAGTAACCCATATATATATATATATATATATATATATATATATATATATATATATATATATATATATATATATGTATATATAGAGGATGGCATCCTTGTGGGCATAGGTCAGCCACATCATCTGCTGTTATCCAACATGGCCGTGCCTGATCATACTCCCATATTTGCAGTACTTTCATTGCTCCATCAGTGGGTGAGCTGTCCACATCCAGATGTGGCAGGCCATGGGGTCATGGTCCTAAGTGTCCTCATATGGGGAGCCTATCCAGCAGGTATCAGCAGTGCATCTGACCGTGGCGCTAGATGTTCCAGTGTAACTCCTGGCAGAGCTAGTTCTCATGGTTGGGCATGACAACTATGAACTGCCACCTCTACCAAACATGGCTCACACTTGTCTGACATAGCAAGATGCAGAGCTAGCACAGACTTTGGCTGTGTTCATACAGTCATTCCCACACCAGTTTCACCTGGAGGACCCCTACAGACCCATACACAATGGTTACATGGTGCAGCTGTGCAGCTTAAAACTCATTTTGTCTCACTGGCCATTTGTTGCTTTATCCAAATGTCTGCCTGCTTCTCTTTCTTACTCACACTCACTCACAAACCTTTTGTGTCAGCCTAGGTTTCCTGCCCCTCCCCACAACACTCTATGCAAGTGATGATATTATGATGACCTCTGTTTTGTATCTTTTGGATTCAGGGATACATAAGCTTTGTGTCTGATGACTCAGGGTTCATAGCTGAATTAGTGCTTAGTGTATCTGCATTTGTGATGTTGAACTGGTAACTGTACCTTTGACTTATACTGGTGTTAGAAAGTTAGACAGCTGATAGAATAAAAATTTTCCACCTTTCTTGTGAATGATCTTGTGAGGGTTGTGAAGTCGGAAACTGCAATGTGTATCATTACTTTCTAACTTCTGTCTTTAATAATTTCCAGTACAAATGTATGATACTAAACTGAGGCCATACAGTGACCATCAATATTTTTGAAAGGTATGACTGTGTGAAGCTTTGATAACTAAGGCCTACTGTTCAATAATGGACATATATAAGCAAAATAAGTCTCTGTTGTCACATGTTAAGGTCATTTTTGTACAAATCTCTCACCTTTTACTTGCTTACACTACCAAGTAACAACATGCAAGAGTATACCAGTCATTCATATATTGCATAATACACTCCAGGTTCAAAACTTACCATGTAAATTCAGCATTTGCAACAGTTTTAGTTCAGAGCTGTCTATGTCTGATGCAAGCAGTACACAGTCAGTACATGGGAGGTAAAGGCTGTAAGCGTTGCCTGGCATCAGTGTTACTATATGTATGTGTGTAGAAGGCAGGTTTTAGGTTCTTAGTTGGTGACGGAGTCTGCTATGCATTGTGTCTTAGCCAATGTAAAGGCATATTGAGCACACCTATGTCTGCCTTCACCCACAGCAGCTGCTGCTTCCCCCTCTGACTCCTTATCTACGTGTGGCTGTGGTGACCTTGGCATTGATGGTGGGATGTGTGATCCTTCCCCTTGTGTATCCTGCTGATGTTGTTTTCTCAGAATGATGTTGTGAAACATACTATGTTGTGATGTTGTGAAGAATACTATGTAAATATTTCAGTACATGTCTGTCGATCCTACTGCAGTGCTCCTCTAGATGTGTCTAGGCACTGGAACCACGATTTTACCAGCCCAAAACACATACTCTGTGATATTTCAAGTCTGAGCATGTGCTTTATTACGGCATTCTTCAGTGGCTGTGTGTGCATTTCTGACGTGTCATCACCCATGGTTCCAGTGTATAACTGGCACCCCCCTGTAAATGACCCTGTGAGATATCCCCCCTAGTGCACTTCTGATACAGTTGGGAGATGGGCCAGATATATGAGTCGTGGTAACTGCTAGGGTTGCTAGCACATACATTCAAGATGATTCCCTTGGCATCACACATGACTTGGCAGTTAATAGAGTAAAATCTCTTTCTATTAATGTAGAGCCTTTCCCAGTCCCTGGGTGGTGCTTTAATTTCTACATGGGTGCGAGCTATAGCACCCAGTACTTCAGGGTGGAACTCCTGTATGTTTCTGGCCCTATCCTCAGGAGTACTGGGAAAATATATGTGGTCACTAGCATATTGGTGCATTGCATTCAAGAATTGATGGAGGATCCTGGATGCTGATGTCTGTGACATTCCCAGCATGTCCCCAATTTGCCTCTGGAAAGTATCTGTAGCTAAGATTCTATGTGTTACATATACCTTTATCTCCAATGAGATGGGTTTCCCTCCATTTGCCCTGGCTCAGAGTTGAGGACTACAGAGGTTGCAGAGCTCCTGTAGTGTGTTTCTATCCACCCTGTAGTGCTCTACACTTTCCACATAATGTAGATTATGATATGTTACCTGGGGTCTGAAAACTCTTCAACTTCTTGGCCTTGGTCTATGAGGAGCAGCAGTATAGACCTCAGCCTGTCGCATATCCACATGAATTATAGCAACAGCAGCCCCTAACATTCTTTCCGTGTAGGCTTGTTTCCGTGGCTGTATTCCAATAAGTTTTGGAATTCACAGGAAAAAACAGCACTGAGACTACACATTTGCTTTATAGCTTGTTGAATAGCCTCTCCATATTGCATTGGTTGATTAGCATATAATCCAGTTGCTTATGCTGTAATTTGCATGCTACAGAATTTATCTTGCTTCCACAGCTGAATGTGGCTCTACACACTGTGTAGAGCCACTTACTGAATCCAAAATGATGCACTATCTTGTGCTCACTGTGACACGACACACACATGGTGGAAATGGACTGTGTAGGCTTTAATGAATCTGTCTGAATTACTTCTTTGGGAAAATAAGAATTTAAAAATCTGCACTTTCACGATTGATGACGATGTCCATCCTACTCTATGGATATGAAAGGCATGACTAGATGATGGTCTTCTGGGGACAGAAGCACTTCAGCCCCAAGTTAAACCACAACAAGATGAATAGTAAAGTTTGTAAATAGAAATGATGCAGTACAGAGTCTGGAATGACTCATGTTTAGTCTTTTTCAGTATGATTAAACTAAACAAAAGAGTTGTTTTAAGCTTTACATTACAGTGTTTTACATACTCTTTTTGTTCATATACTGCTTTACATTAGAGCAAATAACATTAGGCACCATGAAATACCTGATTAAATTGCTATGTATGATTGATGACATCAGTGTCAGAGGGTGTGTGCCCTGTGTCTGGCAAGTGCACTAAATAAGTGATTTTTTTATTAAATTATTTTTTTTAATTTAAAACTTTAAAAGGGAATTATTACAGTCAATAATATGATGTTTAGATGTGAAATGAAGATTCCTTTGGTTCAGTTAATTTTCACAAAATTTCCAAAGGTAGGACTGACCTTTGAATGTGACCTTTAACCACCTCTGTTCTCACTTATTGCTGTGTCATGCTCCATGCTCTTGTTATTCCTTACTTTCTTACCCACTCCTTACAGCTGCAGCATGTAAATCAGGAACGGTGTGCCCCTTGTTCTGGAGCTTGTGCATGTGTGGAAGCATGCATGCATGCAGCAACTGAAGGCAGCCTTAGAAGAGATTATAAAGGTGCCATGGTGGTGGGCTAGGCCATAATGGAAAACACTCCCTGGCAGCAATATGATGATGCATTAGAGCCCAATATCTCTAGTCGCTGATGTCTGTTGGGTAGAGCCTGGATGCAGAAGATGTGGGTTCTGCTGTGCCAATGAATGAAGAGGAGACCTGGTCACAGCTGATGGTTAACTGTGGAGAGACAATAAATAAACAAATACATAAATAAATAAATTAATTAATTAATTAAGTACATCAGGCTGTGATCAGAGATCTAGACTAAACCCCATATCATTAGCTATGATATAAAAATCTTAACTACTGAGTTATTGCATAATTATTGTTGGCAGGGTCCTCAAATGGGCCAAACTGATTTCCAGTGGAGCCCTATGTAGACAAGCTCAGGTTAAGACATGACAAGTGATACAAAAATCTTAATATGATCACACATGTATATATTAAAACATACCTGAAATGAATAGCAAGCTGTTATAGTATGATAGTAAACACTTTATTTGAATTAACTTTACATGGTAACTTTTTTCTTTTTAACAACTACTGTCACCAGCAGTTTACAGATGTAGCCATAGCTGCAATAATGGCACTGGTTTTATTAACCTGGTTTTAGCTCATTTGGAAGACAGCTATTTTACACGCCCTCTATCCTTAGTTTTGTTAACTCTATGTACCATGCAATCATGATTTCTTCTTTTATAAGGAGAAGAAAGGAAAAGAATTATAGACATTTTGTTGATGAATTAAAACAATTCAGCATTTTTTTTGGCTTTTACTTTTAGGGTGTATAAACATTTATTTTCAGACATGCTAGTTGAGGAGACTGGCTTTACTGTCAACAAATTTAGTTCACAAATTTACAGAAGGCTGGCTTTTGTTACAGATTAATTACACGCTGAAAGTTATCATCCACAGTATGAAAAAGTAATGTTGTCAAGTCACTGGCTAGGATTCAGAAAACTTTCTTCTTCCAGCACTAATTGGCCAATACAAGTTGAGCAATTAACAAGTCAGTGAGTACATCTTATTCAAAGACATTTTGTAATCATTACTATACCTCTGAATTGTACAATGCACTCTCCTACACATCTATATACAAGTTTCAGCGCACACACACAGACACACACACGCACACACGCACACACACACACACGCGCGCACACACACACACACAAATACACTCAGCTCTGTTGTACTTATCACTACTGCAGCTACTGCCATAGCAATGAATGGCAGAATGATAAGACACATCATTCACTTTTTCCTCCATAAATAAACAATTTGACAAACTGAGAGATTCCACAGCTGCTGACACTTCCAAGGGAGAATACATGGCTAAATGGCATTAGCCTCTCCTCCAGACTACTGCATTAGCATGCAGGTAGACAATTTGTCCTGCTATGGCCACTGTCAGGGGAAAAATATAGTGGAAGAGCAGTCTTCGAATTAGGTAAGATTTCTACATTGCTGTAAGCCTTTCTGAAAGCCAGGGGCTGTTAAAAAGATTATGCTATTTAATTACTTCTGACAGACATTTTTTTTCAGGAATAAAAAAATACAAAAATAGGTTTATGGAATGGTACTACACTACTACTTCCTGACTGCTTTGCAGATGAGGTTAAGGAGGACAGAAACAGCAAATATAGTCTTATATACTATTATACAAACAATTTAAATATGTTTAATAATGTTACTGGACAGGCTAAGTATGTATTAGCCATATGTATTACCCAAAGCACTCAGTTCTGGTCTTAAAAACATTACAAAGGAAAATGAAAACAAAAGTGTAATGATATTGTGAACAAACCTGCTATGAATGTGAAACAGGTGTTTGAAACAAATGAAACTATTATTTGTACAACTATGGGTTTTAAAGGCTCTGAGACGCTAATAGAGACGTTGAGGTAGAGTTGATGTTCACACTCCCATTTTATCAGTGTGGGCCCCGTTATATCTCTTTCACATTTTTACGGGACTTTTGTTGTAACGTATTTCACTTGTAATAGTAGAAACATTGTCAGCCTATAATTCCATCCTTCGGATGAGATGTTAAAGTAAGGTCCCATCTGCTTGAGTTGGTGGTAGCTCAGGTGGATATAAAAAATTCCATGGCACCTATTGAAAAGGGTAGAGGAAGTTCTCTGATGCCGTGGTCAAAATTCCCCTAGTAGTATAATACCACCTTAGATTTCCCCTGAAAAGTGGCTACTAGCCTCGTGGGACTAACCTGGTCAACAAAAGGTTAAAAAATAATAACAGTATGAAGAGTGTTGATGTAATGTTTTGTTCTAGATGCCAATGTTTTACATTGGTAATGCCGGTATGAAGTATATGAGCGTGTCTATGCAATTTGTCTGAAGTACAACAAAACATTTTACAAAGCACACCTCTTCCTCTGATGAATTTTTATTTTCATTTTTAGAGTCTGTTTAGATCAACAAAGGGGTGGGAATTATAAACCTGTGTATGAATGAAAGAAATGAAATTGGCAATTATTCATAGGTAGGTACTAGGAAATCAGTCTGCGGACCATTAAAAGCCTAGCGAATAACCCATATTCAGAAATTTTCTTCAGTCACAAGACTAGTAACACAAGATAGCCCAAGGGACAACTGGAGTCTGTTTATCCACTAATCTAGGTTTACCTTGAAGGTGACAAGGGATATATATATATATATATATATATATATATATATATATATATATATATATATATATATATATATATATATATATATATATATATATATATATATATATATATATATATATATATATATATATATATATATATATATATATATATATATATATATATATATATATATATATATGTATGAAGAGAATGAAGAATGGAAAGGCTGTTGGCCCAGATGACATACCTGTGGAGGCATGGAGGTGTTTAGGTGAAATGGCAGTGTAGTTTTTAACCAGATTGTTTAATGAAATCTTGGAAAGTGAGAGGATGCCTGAAGAATGGAGAAAAAGTGTTTTGTTACCGATTTTTAAGAATAAGGGTGATGTGCAGAGCTGTAGTAACTACAGAGGGATAAAACTGATCAGTCACAGCATGAAGTTATGGGAAAGAGTAGTGAAAGCAAGGTTAAGAAGGGACGTGATGATTAGTGATCAGCAGTATGGTTTCATGCCAGGAAAGAGCACTACAGATGCAATCTTTGCTCTGAGAGTGTTGATGGAGAAGTACAGAGAATGTCGGAAGGAGTTGCATTGTGTTTTTGTAGACTTAGAGAAACCATATGGCAGGGTGCCTAGAGAGGAGTTGTGGTATTGTATGAGGAAGTCAGGAGTGTCAGAAAAGTATGTAAGAGTGGTACAGGATATGTACGAGGGTAGTATGACAGCTGTGAGGTCTACGGTGGGAGTGACAGATGCGTTTAAGGTGGAGGTGGGGTTACATCAAGGATCAGCTCTGAGCCCTTTCTTATTTGCAATGGTGATGGACAGGTTGACAGACAAGATCGGACAGGAGTCCCCGTGGACTATGATGTTTGCAGATGACATTGTGATCTGTAGTGAGAGTAGGGAACAGGTGGAGGAGACCCTGGAGAGATGGAGATATGCTCTAGAGAGAAGAGGAATGAAGGTCAGCAGGACTAAGACAGAATATATGTATGTGAATGAGAGGGAGGATAGAGGAATGATGAGGATGCAAGGAGAAGAGGTAGCGAAGGTGGAGGAGTTTAAATACTTGGAGTCAATAGTTCAGAGTAATGGTGAGAGTGGAAGAGAGGTGAAGAAGAGAGTACAGGCAGGATGGAGTGGGTGGAGAAGTGTGTCAGGAGTGATTTGTGACAGACGAGTACCTGTAAAAGTGAAAGGGAAGGTCTGCAAGAGGGTAGTGAGACC
>NC_056739.1:1602228283-1602265783 GCF_019279795.1 Protopterus annectens
AATTAATAAGACACTTTACATTAAAAAATCAAAAAACATGTGCCAGAGTAATTCAATGAATGCTGTTGACAAATTAAAACCCCTGCAGGAAAAATACGTCTTATATTTGGATGGGGGAGTTGCAAGGGTACCAAACAGGTTTTTAATGAAGTTCATCTGCTCTGGGGGTAGAATTATTGTAAAGTAAAAATGGGTTTAGTATGTGAATTTAAAATGTATGGGCCAGAGCTGTCACACGTCTGAAATGTCCCAATACTGAGAAAGAGACAAAAAAAAAAAAAAAAAAAAAGAAAGAAAGAAAAAAGTTTGTTAGTGTAGACCATGAGCACAGGATAAAGAAGATGGGCTTATAAATGTAATGGCTAGCTATTGCCAAATGGAAGCAAACAGTGAAGAAGTACACTAAAAGTGGTCTGAATAGAAAAGCAAAAGAAGGAATTTTAATTAATGTATGTGACTAGGGGCTACTGCACAAGTCCTAGGCAGGAAAACAAAGTTTAACCACATCAATGGAGTGAATCCAAATCACTGAGAAAGAGCCAATACAGAAACCACACTGGAGTATGTGAAAAAAGCTAGCAGCTAGAATTATAATAGTATGTGAAGGAATTCTAAAGTAACAGAAAAAAATTCTATGCAGAAAATCAGTGATGCATCCTCAAATGTAATAATAATAATAATAATAATAATAATAATAATAATAATAATAATAAGAAGAAGAAGAAGAAGAAGAAGAAGAAGAAGAAGAAGAATTATAATAAAGCAAAACTGTTCTGGTTAAGGGTTGAAGTCCTATGGAAGAAGAGTTGTTGGTACATCTAAAAGGCAGGCAGAAAAGAGGAGAAAAGTTGGGCAAGGTATTTTGAGGTATCTGTAAGAGGAGAAGAACTGAAGGATATTTGTCTTTGGCAGGTCCATGATTCTTTGAATATATCATTGTACTATCCCAAGTGAGCACTGGAGCTAGACTTAAATCAAATAGAATAAAGATAGAAATACAAGACACAGTGCTGTGACAGAGTGTATTACCTCCTTGTTGATGGAGAGTATGCTTACATTTGGTTACTTTGTGCACTTATTTATATTTAATATTTACAATGCACAAACATAATTTTTTGTACTCATACAGTGCCTAAATGCAGCTCACATTCCAACATTCTTTGTTATACCCTTCCTCTTCCAATGTGCCCATCAGCGCCATTAAGTTTTGTTCCTGTTTACTTGCCTTCTCCATGTGTAAGTTCTCTGCACAACCTTTCAAAGAAAATGTATGCTTCTTCCATTTGGTCTATGTTCTTCTCAGTGATGTGAGTAACATATTACAATTTCTACTAACTAGTAATAGAACTAGTTACTTTTTCATAATAGTAACAAAGTAATACTAATATATTATTTTTTTAGTAACTAGTAACTTTAATGTGCATTACTTTTGAGTTACTTTTGGTTAAACCAGAGGTTTTCAATGTGGGCAATATCACCCCCTAAAGAGTGATGGAAAACTTCCAGGGGCCCTGGATAGTATGGATAGTAATCAGATGTTAGGAGGTAACAGAGACTTTGTAGGGGCAATTTGGATAAAAAAATTACAACATAATGTTGGCACAACTCATTGCACATGGCATTCATAATAAACAGAATTAATCTGGAGCAAAATTTACTTCAGTTTTTAGCACTGCAAGGAGGTGAAAGCTAATGATGACCAGACTCCAGCCCTGCCCTGGTACTGTGCGACTCTCACCCACTAAAACACCCCCTAACACTGGGACAATTCTGGCCTGCTAGAGATTATATCCTTACCTTGCCATATAATAAATGATATTGGTTGTCCATACCACCGTCAATCGGAATTGAACACACCTCTCATCAGTTTAACACCAAATATCCCAACCCACTGCACCAAGCAGGACTCTTCAGGTGGATCTATGATCAACCAACCTTTGTCTTGACAATTTTTTGTTATGTTCTATTTAAAATTGTTTTTGGGTTTTGATTTTAGTTGCTGAAAATAGAGAAAATGCGATAGGTTTTTATAGGTCTTTTGCTGCAGGCTGTGTATGGTTTGGTTTAATTATTATTTGTGACTTTCTAGCTATAAAGACTAGTCTTTTTCTTTTGGCTGTTCCTGTTAGGGGTCACCACAGCAGATCATCCGTCCACAGAACAAGTGGCAATAGAGTTTTACACTGTTGAGCTGCCAGACCAGTGACCAAATTTCCTCAGAAGGCACACATACAGTCACACCTAGGGCCAATTTAGAATGCCCAATCTGTCGGCAACATGTTTTGGGAATGGGGGAGGAAACCAGAGCACCATAGGAAACCCACATAAACACAGGGTGGACATGCAGACTCCACAGAGAAGGCAGCACAGCTGAGAATCAAACCAGAGAACCTCTTGCTGTGAGATGACAACACTAACTGATGCACCACTGTGACACCCAGCTATAAAAACTAGTCTGCTGGAGTTTTTCAACTGTTAAATGCTATTCTGCATCATTGTAATATTGTGTATGCAACTTTAAAAGTACGCTTATATGTATGTGCTTACTTGTGAGTGTAAATCTCAACATTATAATTGCTAAACTATATTTATGTAAAAGTAACGCATTACTTTAGTTAGTAACTAGTAATAGTAATATATTACTTTTTTTTAGAAAACTAGTAAGTAATTTACTTTCACTGAAAAGTAACTAGTAATAGTAACTTATTACGTTTATAAGTAACTAGCACAACACTGGTGCTTCTTCTGGCATACTTTGCTTCCTATCATACCTCTCTTTGTCATTTCTTTTTTCTATCACCTTTATGTATCGTGGATGTGCATGCACCATTCTGTTCATGCTCACTGCACTGTTGCTCATCTGTTTCAGACCAGTGAATATAACAGAGCCTACATGTAACACTCACCTTTATGTATCGTGGATGTGCATGCACCATTCTGTTCATGCTCACTGCACTGTTGCTCATCTGTTTCAGACCAGTGAATATAACAGAGCCTACATGTAACACTCACCTGCACCATTTTTTGGAAGTGTGAGACAAAACTGTGTAATAGTTTAGATATGTAACAAGTATGTTGCAATTTACACCTTTGTTCTTTTATTTTCTAAACTCACCATGGCTGATGTTGTACCAGTGTGTGTTTCTGCCATATCCTGCACTGAACACTGTGCTGCACTGCGTATTCATGTCTTGTACCTTATACATAGTGCTGGTGTTGTGCTCCTTTGTGACTTTGTAGATGTTTGTTTCCACTGTGGAGCAGCACGTCTATCTACCTGTACGGTATGCAGGCCCACCACTTGCATGTAGCATTGTTAATCCATTGCCTACAGGCAAGACCACATATTTTTCTTTTTATTCTGACATTCTATTTCAGTACTTATTACAGTTAAAGCTTTAGTCACTATTCATTTTCCTGCTATGTATTTGTTAGTTTCTGGTAATGTGTTTTTTCAGCAGCTCTAACCGGAGTTTATAGTAATGCATTTTGCAGTATACAAATCTTTGCATAAACAGAATTGAAGGAAAAGGGAAAATGGAAAGAAAGAAAAATACTATGATATGTAGAATGACTGCCATGTAACAGAAAGAAGGGAAAGCTGAGATAAATATTTAGTGGCGAGGTTCACAAATTACCATATAATTTACATATGCAATTATTCTCAGTTACCTAGTTAGAAATGGCAGTAATGGGGGAGAACTTGCTTTGCACACAACTGAAATGTGTCATTTTACTTAAAGCAGTTAAGCTTTGCCATGTTTAGAAATTTACTGCCAGAAGATAAACAATATGCAGTTTATCTAATACTCCATTTTGAAACATTCAAGATGGTTAACATGCTGAACAGACAGATACTGTTCAGAGGTGCCAGTGATATCCAAACATTTAAAGATATTTAGCTCATCTCATGAAATTGTCTTTTCTAACATGTTTGACAAAGTCTGGAGTTGATATTGGAAAGTTAAAACCTTCTTGTAACAGAATAAATTGACCTTTGACAATTAGGCATGATTTGGTAGATATATATTCCTTGGAAACCAAAAGCTTTCTAATGTTATGGAACAATTTGCTTGTAATGTTTAACACAGCAGCTGCTTCCTTTACACCCAGGAATGTCAGTTGATTATAATTTTTAGACTGGCACAATCAATTGACTGATTTTGGCTATTTTTCTTTCTTATCGGTCAGTTCTATATTAGATATGCATTATGTAGACCAAGAAAAAATATATTTAGACACCCCCAATGATATATTCTCAGTGAATGTCCTCACTAATAATGACAGCTTGTAGTTAGGTCAAGAGCTTACATTGACAATGTGTAGCCTGCTACAACTGTACACTGTGATGAGCACGTGTAATGTGTCATTTTGTCATAATAGCCTACTGTTCATATTATCCAATAATGAGACATTCCCCTGCAGCATGTTATAATACTGGAAGGTCAACATATCACAAAGCACATCACTGTTTTCTTATCTATCATTAGAGAAACAACAAACCTTTGTCATAGCTGGCAGTCATTTTGACCTGATGGATAAAAAAAACAAAGAATTAAGAAAATATGATGACGAATGATTAACTGTAAATGAAAACAGTCACTATACTTTATATTCCATATGATTTAGTAGATAAATAGTGTGTGTGAGTGTGTTTGTGTGTGTGTGTGCGTGTGTATGTGTGTGCGCACGTGCATGTGTGTGTATGCATACGTGCGCGCACGTGTGTGTGTGTGTGTGTGTGTGTGTGTGTGTGTGTGTGTGTGTGTGTGTGTGTGTGTGTGCGTGCAGTTAGAGGGAAGTTTGCAGTATTGCTTTTAGGATGTTTGCTGACAAAGACATAACTTTCCTGACTGCAGTTAGAGGGAAGTTTGCAGTATTGCTTTTAGGATGTTTGCTGACAAAAACATCACTTTCCTGACTGCTATGGGAATGCAACATTATTAATGAAATGGCTTTAGTTATAAAGGAATGAACAGTTATAGCTGTGAGAACTGTGGCTGTGTTATGTTAGTCCTATGTAACAGAAAATATGATGGACATCTATAACTAAACTGGGTGATGATTTGGCAAAACACAGTAGTGAAGTTTGTCTCATGCCTTCCTCAGTCTGCAGATAGAACACTGTATGTGCTCTCTTTCCCTTTAGTCACTTCTAGAGTAACTGAGCTATGCTATGCTCTGCCACCAGACTGGACCTTTTTCTCTTTGGCATGCTGCTAATGTTGCATGGTGACCCTAGGTGGGAAGTATCAGATAACGCTTGTAAATACCCTGACCCCAAATACCTTGTGTGTGGATGTGGGCATGTGAATGTGTGTTTGTGTGCGTGTTTGCTAGTACAGATATGTTTGTGTTTGTGTGTGTGTGTGTGTGTGTGTGTGTGTGTGTGTGTGTGTGTGTGTGCGCTTGTACAGATATCTGTGTGTGCATGTATGTTTGCAAGTGCATGCTTGTGCAGATATATGTTTGTGTGTGGGTTACTGTATGTGTGTTTGTATGTGCATGCTTCTGCAGGTATGTGTTTGTGTGTGGGTGAGTACGAATGCATGTCTCCATGCGTGTTTGTGCATGCTCGTGTGCGTGCATGCATGGGTATTCATGTGTGCATGCTTGTGCAGATGTGTGTGTGACAGGATTTGCGTTTGTGCAGCTGTCCATGTATGTTTGCATGTGCGTATGTCCGTGTGTGTGTGTGTGTGTGTGTGTGTGTGTGTGTGTGTGTGTGTGTGTGTGTGTGTGTGTGTTTGTGTGTTTGTGTGTGCATGTGTGTGTGTGTGTGTGTGTGTGTGTGTGTGTGTGTGTGTGTGTGTGTGTGTGTGTGTGTGTATGTGTGCACTTGTGGGCACGCTGTGGAATAAATGATGTGGTCATACCTCTCAACCTCTTGCAGCAAGAAATCTAGACAAAGCCATAAATAATGGGTGGACAAAGGCCCGAAAATCAGGACAATTTTTAAATATTGCACTTACAAAACTTAGAAAGTAGACAGAATAACAAGTTTTGCATTAGCGTGAATTTTCTGAAGAGTATGAAGTCTGAAACTTGAGTTTTGTCATTATTGTCTGACTTAAATCTTCAATGATCTGTCAATGATTTGTTAGAAAACCACAATTTTATGAAAAATGAACCAAACATACGAGGCAGAAATGTGGACATTCTGTGAAAATCTGTACAGTTGAGAGGCATGTAATGTAGTGGGTCAGTTACTGTTCCTGGCAGTGAGAAAAAATATCAATTGCTAACAGTCTCATTTTAAGAATAACAGGGGTACTGCACAAATTAAGAATGTGTGACATATCATTGCTGAGCTGTCTCAAGATGGGGGTAACTGCAGTGAAAAGGTTGACTTGGCTCCTGCAGTGAAAAAGTTGAATCGTCTCCTGCTCATTTGTGCTCAATGTTCTTAACACTTTTAAAACGTTCTGCACTTTTTGGCAGTTAATGCATTATGCATACTTATTTGTATTTCATTTCAGATACGCTAATAGCATTAGTAAACTAGTGTATGCTCCACATGTAATTCTGTTTGCAGTCGCTAGGAAACTGAATGTTGTCATAGTTAATTGAGCACATTGATTCCTGCTGGACCCTTGCTATGCAGTAGACAACAGAAGAATCTTGTGTCAGTGCTGTAAATTATAACTAAAATTTCTAGTTGCAGCATGATAATCCCATTAATTCTCTGTGTTGACATATTTATTAGAGTTGGCTCTTTTGTGTATATCCGTTCTTGTCACACAACAGACTGTAGATGGATCATATCAGCCTTTTAACTACATTCCTGCAGATAACACTAAAGGTAGGTAAAAAAATTTCAAACATGCTTTTTTATCCAAACTCTTCTGTCTTACTTCTTTCCTAGTTGCTTGTTTATTTATATTTTCTTCTCCAGACTTTTCAAACTTGACTAGGCTAATTTTCAGTGGTGGTCTGAGAAGAACAGTTCTAAACAATAAGGTACAAACTCAGCATCTGCATGATAACTGACAGACAAATGTGCAAACAATGCTTCATTGTACAAGAGCATTTTCTCATTCACGTTATAATTTGTTTAGTGAACAGCAGTAGCAAGATATAGCAATTAAATAGCAATGAAAATAAAATTGCATGGACTACATATGAAATCAATATGTCATCCCTCAATAAATGAAAATAACAGCTACTTTTTATTTACACTTATTGCAATCTAAGCCCTCAGTGAAATCATAAGTATACCATCATTAGATGTTGCTTATATACTCTCACACCTTTAACTGACACCTCAAACACATGCACTTAGTACTGCAAAGATAGTGAAATATCTTTCTAGATGTGCTTATTCTTCATTTTCAATTAAGGAGTTACTTGTTTAATAAACAATATGACAATACGGCCTTCACCATTCTGCAATAGTGATCCTCACTTTAGGCTATTTCTGTTTGCCAAAACTGTTTGCACACAAATAAATCTCCTCTGTATTACAATTAATCTGTCCTGCAGCTCATTTAGTTTGGAAAGAGCTGAGAGGGTGTGTACTGTAGCAAGCTAAAAAAAGTAACAATCAGCTTGCTACAGAATAAGCCAAAGTCCTTATTTTTTGCTCTTCACTTAAAAGCTGAGTGGATGGAGTGCTACACCAAGAGTAACCTCAGTGCCTCAGACAAAAAATGCTTTTATGTTTGACAACACTGTGTCTCAATATTGCAAAATAGCAGCCTTTCAAGGCTTTACAAAATATGCATGCACCAGTTCTGGCTACAATAATATCTTTATTATTGATGTAGGAGACTTTAATTGTATCCTGAGGAAAGAAAAGGAAAAATAACACAGGGTATTAAGATGTTAAGGAAATTAAAAAAAAGTAAAACAGAATAGATAATGGACATACAAGGTGGATTTTTAAGACTGGAATTGATTATATAGTGTACTCTAAAGGCAAAAGAAATATCAGATGGATACAGATGGCACAGTTTTCAGATCATAGAGCAGTATGGGCTAGAATGGGGTATGAAAGCATAATATTAAAGGAGGGAAAAGGATAAGGAGTTTAAAAAAAGAGGAAAAATTGGTAAAAGAAAAAGAAATATGGAAAGATCACATGACAATGAGATCATTTTATAAAAATTGGACACGATGATGGGTCATGCATAAGCAGAAGTATAAAAATATATTTGGAAGTGGAAAGAAGAATAAAAAGATACAAGATGAAATATAAAAAATGTTAAAGAATTATGTGAAAGAGAATTAACAAGAATGTGACAAAATAAGGAAAACAGAAAAACAGCTGTATGAAAAGAATGGAGAAAAAGTAAAAATGTTTTTTTTTTCTGAAATTTTTTCTCCTTATTGAGGGAATGAAGTGACAATGAGGTAAGGAAGGATGAATACTATCTTAGATGGGAAAGGAGACATAAAACACAAACAAGAAGATATTATAGAGAAGATACACAATTTGTAGAGCAAGTATATAAAATAGAGAAAGTGAATGGGCAAAAATAATGGAAAGTGAAAAAATATCAGCACAAGTAAAGAACTCTTTTAGAAATTATATAACAATAGAAGAAAGAGAGATGAGAAAAGAAGGTAAGAATGAATCAACACTAGAATTGGATGGTATAAGTTATTATTATTATTATGAAATGAATAAAGGTGAAATAATTACAAATATTAAATTAATTAATGAAAGAAAGTATAATGGAAGAAGACATGGTGGGGTGATACGATTTGTATGGAAAAGGATGAAAGAGAACAAGTAAAAAATGAAGGCCTATAAACCACAGAATACTGACTATAAATTATTTATGAAAATACTGCCAAAAAGGATGGATAAAGTATTTGTTGAGGTAGTAGGTGAAGAGCTCCATAGTATAAAAGAAAGAGAGGTAAAATAAATCTTAATTATAGTTAAAGAAGTAGTAGAGATTATATTGAAAGAAAAATAAGGAAGTTAGACTGATAGCATGAAACAATTTTGAAGATTTTAGTGACATATGGTATTGGAGCAAAGCATTGATGTACTAAAGAAATGTTATGAAAATTCATGGATAAAAGTTATGATAAATGGATGGATTTGAAAAAAATAAGCATTGAGAGTGGAGTAAAACAAGGATTCTCACTAAATATGTACATATTTGTATTAGTAATGAAGGCAGTACTACAGACATTCATGTATGTAATGAGGGAAGCAAGGTGGGAGATGGCAGTAAATGTTATACTACCAATATGTATGACAACTGAGGATGATTTACTTCTAATAAAAACAAAGGCTGGATATGTGAGGTTGTAACAAGGATTGAGAAGATGTTGAAAAAACTGGCTTTCAGTTAAAAAAATTAAGTGCAAAGGATTTAATGAAACAATAATAAGTGGAATATATTTCATAAGAAATGAAATAAATATTTTTGAGTAACGTTTGGTAAGTGTGTACGTGTAATAAGACAATGGAGTGAGATATTGGAACAAATAAAAATATTCTTTAGCTTCAGGAAAGTTTTTATTTATAATTTCAGAAAAAAGGCATATAAGCTAATACTTATGTATCAGGAAAATAGCATATTTATGGGTATATCTTTTTTACTCAAATGGAAAAAAAATATATTTTTTAGCTTCATTTGGGGATCATGGCTGAATCTAGTGAGAAGATGGATAATTTACAATAAAAAGAAGGCAGTTTGAATTAAAAAATACAGTGGTACATTTGGCATCTATGCATTTTTTGGGTAATGAGAATGGTAAAAGAAAGACAAAAATAAATGATAGGCAAGATGTTATATGAAAATATAAAAAAGTATGGGAAGAAAAACATGGAAAAGAAAATAAAAATGAGAGGATGGAAGAAAAAGATTATGAGAATGAAATTAAATTATGAAAGTTAAAAGAAAGTGAGGTTGATGTGAAAAGAATAAAAAGAGTGGTATAATATGGTTTTAGAAAATCATATCTGGTATACCCCTGGAAGGAATTAAAAGAAGATGAAAAAGGACAATTGTGATGCAAAAAACAAGGTTTGAACAATTTTATGAAGCAGAGGATTTTATGTTATTAGTAAAATGGGATATAAGGTGATAAAGTAAAGGGAATGCAATGACTGTAGTGAAGAAGATACAGCAAAGTAATAAAGAATTTTAGGAAAAGTATAAAAGTTAATATAGCTGGGAAGAATTTTAATGAATAAATGTGAATATGATATTGCAATGGAAGCATGATAAAGTGAAGAAGTAGACTACTGCTAAATAGAATAAAGTACTGTTTGCAAAAAACAGAGTGCCGTAGAAGAAGAATGTATTATATGACAAGAATGAAATTAATATAATATTTTAGTTAAGTTGACTGTGTTTTGTTGAGTTTATAAAAACATAAAAATGTAACACTTTTTTCAAGCTGACAAGGTCAGAATATATATATATATATATATATATATATATATATATATATATATATATGTGTATGTATATATCATAATGAAACAGAATGAAAAAATAATGCTTATATCTCAGAAGTGATATTTACTGTTGCTTTAAATTTTATTGCAAAACATACTTTTTTGCTGTAACATTCACTATGTGGGACAGAATCCATAGAGTGAGAATGGTAGGTACATTCTCATAGAGCATGAAGGTAACCACTTCAATCCCTTAGGGATCCATATTAGGTCCTCTATTATTTGGCATATACATTTCTGATCTCCAAGTGAAAAACAGGATCTCTGGCTATACAAGTTTGTGGCTGATTATAAAGTGGGTGTCATCTTTAAATCTCCTTCTGACAAACAGAAGCTACAACTTGAATTTAAACACATTAAAGCTGATACACAGAAAATGGGCTAAAACTAAATGCTAAAAAAATATATATTGTTGCATCTAGTAAACAGACCCTCATACCATCTTAGAGTATAACAACACCTCACTCCAAAATGAAGAAGTTGTGAGACTCCTTAGAATATGGGTAAATAATTCCCTCTGTTTTGATCAGGCAAAAATACCCAAACCCATACTATTCAAGGAGACTAGGGATGAGCACAAAGTCAGTCCACAAACAATTAACAGTGTGCTCCAGCAACAGGACTGAAATGCACTAAAAACTCTACCTTTAGACCACACACTTGATTTTTTTAGTACTACTTTTATGACTGTTCTAAATATACTAGCTCCCATCATGAAACTCAGGACTAAAGTTAACTATGCCCCATGGCTAAAGAGGACAACAAAAGCCTTAATAAAAGCCAGAAACAATGCCTGGAAAAACTGGAAAAAGAATAGCACTATCCAAGACAGACAGAAATATCAAGAACTATGAAATAAGGCCAAAACCCAAACAAAAGTAGATACAAAGAATTACTTCTTAGATATCCAAAACAAGCACTCTAGAAGCCCCCAAAAGTTCTGGCAGGCCATCAATATCCTTCTAGAACCAGGCAAAACCACCACCCCATCTCCCAACAACAATTCTGATAATGATAGCATAGCTTCAGAATTCAACCATTACTTCACAGAATCTATCCTCTCACTATCTATCCAAATATCCAACAAGAACACTAAAACCACCCCAACTGTAGAACAAACTAACATACCCACCTTCACACTCTCACCTGTACCAACCTCTTCAGTTAAAAAGCTACTAAAACCCACCACATTCATAGCAGATGGTTTGCCCACAAATTTTCTAAAATTAGCTGCAGAATCACTAGCCTACCCTGTTTCAATTCTTATAAACCGCTCTATACAAGAAACCTGCATACCCCATCTATGGAAAGTGTCACATATAATTCCCCTTCACAAAAGCGGAAACTCCTATGAACTATCAAACTACCTGCCAATTGCTATCTTGTCCCCCCTTTCCAAGCTTCTGGAGAAATGTATTCATACCCAGGTAATGCACTTCTTATCCTCACATAACCTCCTCTCCCCCACACAGCATGGTTTCCGCCCAAACCATAGCACAACCACTGCTCTACTCTCCTTTACCAATCAGATTAACCATCTAAGAAACAACAACAAATTTGTCTCATCCATATTCTTAGATCTATCAAAAGTGTTTGATATGGTCTCCCATAACCTACTCTTAGACACTCTGTCAACCTTATCCTTCACCCCTCTACTACTTCATGATTTAGAAGCTATCTCTCTGACAGAAAACAATCAGTTGAATGACAAAGCGCACTATCTCCTCTATTACCAACTACTATAGGCATTCCAAAAGGATCAATACTGGGTCCTCTACTATTCACCATTTTCAGTAACAAACTGTATACTTCCACCCTGCATGCATCACTTATACAGTATGCAGATGACTCCACCCTAATCTGCTCAGCCCCATCCATAAGCACTCTTTGAAAGTTTACCCAAGAATCCTTCTGGTCCATGGAACAATGAATTATTGATATCTAACTCATTCTAAACCCCAACAGTTTATCCCCCCACTAAATCCAAATCCACACCTCCTACCTTCATTATCACCTCCAAAAACGGGACCGCAATCTCCTCCTCCACTCACACTAAGCTGCTCAGGGTTGAAATAGATAACAATCTAAACGTTAATGTCCATATCTCACAAACCATCACAAAGGTACATAAGAAACTAGGAAACCTATACAAACAAAAACAGTTCCTATTGGACCAAGCTAGAATCTCCTTAGCCCAAACCCGCCTCTTGTCTACCCTAATGTATGCATCACCAATCCTAATTCATATCAGGAAATCAGGCCTAAACAAACTAGAGTCATGTTACAATAAAATTGCAAAATTCGTTAACAACTCCACTTTTAGAAGTCATCACTGTCATGCCCTGAAGCAACTACAGTGGTTAGAACCCCCTCAGCTAATTAGCTATCACCAATTAGTCCTCACCTTCAACATAATAAGAACCCTCAGAAAACCCCAGCCCTAAGCCAACTTCTAAACCAATATTCTGCGAATCGCCCACTAGGCTCATCCAACAAAACCCTGCTCTGCATAATCAAAGCCAATAACACTACAGGGAAAAGTCTATTTTCCCACAGAATTGCTAGGGAATGGAATAACCTCCCCCAAAGTATATCCTCTGCACCATCCATCTCACTTTTCCAAGACATCACTAAAGTCACACCTCTTGCAATAATGGCTTTGTCCCTGTATCACATAAAATCTTTTCTGCTCTCCTCCTAACTTGCCATACCTCGTCTCCTTGCTGCTTACCTCAACTATTCTGTACCACTCAAATACTCCCTTTCAGGAACTACTATCCTACAAACTATTTCTCATGCTATGATATATCTCCCGAATAGCATTATTTGCCAGATTACATTCCTTCATTTTTATGTTTTGTACTACCAATACGGAATTCAAAGTTTTGCTATCTATATACCAAGCTTGCTCAAATCAAACTAAGGTACAAAAAAATCTCCTTGATTGTATATATGCCACTGTATAGACATTTTCTGTCATTCGTGGATTATGTGTTGTCATATAAAGACATGGAGCTCTGATTGTATATATGCCTCTGTACAGAAATGTTTTTGTCATTTGTTGTATTTGTACTGTTATGTTATAGAGCTTTTCTCCCTGGGCCACTGCTGTAAATGGACCTTGATCCAGTCAGACTTTTCCCAGTAAACAAATGTAAAATAAAATAAAAATAAATAAAAGAAATTATGTTGCAAGAGTGGTTAGGAAATCCTTCTTTCTGATGCTGCTGGTTGCAAAGGGTATCTCCTCTAGATCCAGATAAGTCTTTATCTCTCTATATTTTGAAATAATCAGATCCATAACACAATTTTATGCCCACGTTGGGTTGTATCTTAGTAAACATAGTAGACAGTTGGAGTGACCCTAGAGACTCCTTACAAAAGAGATCACTGGTTTAAAAGACCTAAACTACCATAAAAGGCTGGGGGCTCTCTTCCTGTATTCAGTGCCCTACAAATGCCTTAGGAGTGATTTTTGACCATTAGGAATCAGGCAGTCCAGTACCTCTTATATCTCCAGAAATCAAATAATATGAAGACTAGAACCAGAGATATGAACCTCCTTCAGCAAAAAAGTAAATTATTATGTAGAGACAGATACATCACAGAATGACACCCCTTCTCTGGAACAACCTTCCACTGCAGATCAACAATGCGGTACATTATCTTCCTTTAAAAAGCAGTTTTACAACTGGATAGGTATTCACAAATTTACCCCTAGCGTGACTGGTTTATATCGCTTTAAAAAGCTAATAAGGTCCGAGGCTGAGTACTGGCAAGGCATAAATGGCCAAACTACCTGACTGACTTGTTTTTTTTATGATTCTGTGATTTTGTTCTCAGGGATTCAGAAACATACTCAGTGTAATTGCTGATTTGCTGCCAGAGAGACTAATCTAGGTGTGATGAGGCTTACAGCTCATTATCAAGTCACAAAGTAAAACATTACAGATAATTATTGATCCCACCGACACCCAGAGCAGGACTTGCAGTAAAGAGTGAAATACACAGTAGTAGATATGGAGTCAGATAAAAAAGTGCTGAGTTTAGATGCATATGCCTTTTGCATTGTGTGCTCTTGAGCTAAGAGTTAACAATATGTGAAAAGTAACACTCTACTTTAAAGAGGCTATTGCACTGTTTGAATCTCTTGTTTGACCATATTAAATGGTAGAAACTGGAGTGCTCCTAGAATCTTCATCAGAGGTGCCTCAGGTGTGCATCTATGGTACTGGTAGGAATGCGTGCTGCTTAACTGTGCAGTGTACTACAGATCAGTAAATGTGCATTCTTATGTTGTTTAGTAGTATCATGGCTTCAGAACAGAAGAACACCTGCAAAAGTTAAGAACTATCGTGTTACATTCTACCACTATATTTCATGACTATCATTTATTCAGTGGGATTAAATGAAATGTGATGGGTCTAACTTATTGTGGGTATTCTCCTTTGGTCACTTCAAAAGATATATATAACATCTAGCTGCCTCACCATGAGTAAACCAATGCCTGATGTCTGTGATAACTTTGACTCTGACAATGATGGTGGTGAACTCTTGGTATGGTCAGGGGGCACAGTCATCTGTGTCAGACACAGGGAATTTTTAATCCAGATCCTCTACACAGTCAGTGAACATGGCCTCTGTGCCTGTGAAACCCAATCCTGATACAGAGGTAGACACTGTAGAAAAGGTGTTCTTGACAGCTCAACTTGGGAAAGTATGTTTCGCTATGTTACAGCTGTCATTCATTGCCACAAGTTCCAAAAGGCATAGGGAGGACAGGGTGGTCAGTGTACTTGTGGCTATAGGCACCATGTCTACCAAATGGGTTGTTGGAATGTCCACAAACACAGTGAATGCAGAGGGTCATCATAGAGGCACAGGCTAGCAACACTTCAGTCTTTGAAGAGATGGTATTTGTCCTGCAGAGTGTGTGCGTAAGATGACCTAAGAAACTGCATGTCCCATATATGTGACATCCAGAGCATTCACCATCTGCAGTTTGAGTGACTAAGGTCCCTCTTTCCTCACAGGGAAGATTCTGGGCATGTATCATATGATCATTCCACTTTTGCCTCCAATGCTGAGGGCTGTCATGGGCATGGAAAGCCTAGGTCAGTCACACACAGTGCCACCACTTCCGCTTAATTGTTTAGTGTGGAGATGCATAAGATCATATGTGGATGTATATAGGGACATGTGGCTTTGACCACAGACACACTTGATGTGGGCCAGTGCTCATATTCATGTGGCATGACTACCTTTAGGCGAGGGCTTATTAGTGTCTGTGACCCTCAAAGAGTGGTGGCTCCAATGGATGGGAATGTGCACAGGATACCCTCACTTCTGCTATTTGTGCTGTAGACTTGTCTAGTCACACCCCCCCACCAGTGGTACAGCATCTGCTGAAACTGTTCCTGGCGGGCAGGCAGACACACACACACACACACACACACACACACACACACACACACACACACACACACACACACACACACACACACACACACACACACACACACACACACACACACACACACACACACACACACACACACACACACACACACAAACACACACATGCACATATATTGTAGGAGTACCCACTCCTACAGCAGTTCATGCTAGACCCCGACCAAACATGCTTTTTATACTCATGGCACACAGTTACTTATCTGCATCCTTTAACTCCCTTATTTTAATAATGTTGCTCAGTATCATGTCATTTTACCACATTAGCAGACAATGCAGGCAGGTTAGTTGATCAGTTTCCCCACTTAAGCTTACCCTCTGCATGGTTGCTGATGTGCAAAATTGCTGTACAGAACATGGAACATTTTTCTGAGTCCCAGTGTTTATATGTACAGTAAACTAAGCACATATTTCAGATTGGCCTGTATCATTTTGGTAGTGCTTTTACCTAATGAAATAAGTTGTTCTGGAAATTTAATATAAAGCAATATAGACTGCTGTGGACAGAATGAAATTAAGGTTGGAATGACCTTTAGAAAATGTATCTTACAGCATATACACAACCTTTAGTTTAGAATAATAGTGTAACTTTCAGTTTTCTAAAGATCAATAAATACAAGGGTTTGCAAAGACATAAACATATACTCCTGTTGTGACTTTAGACCTAAAAGAAAACACATTTCTGTGAAAATTTGATTTATTTTTCAAAATGTTGTGGCATAAAATTATATAAAACTTTGACTTTTTAATTAAAATTCAAGCTGCATCTTTCCCTTTCAGTTTCAAAGCAAAAAGTGCACTCTAAGATGATTTAAGAGAATTTCTTGATAGCCTTGCTTGAGACTTTCATGAAAAGATATCAAATTGCCCTGACATCCTTCTCTGAGAAGGTTGGGAAAATATGTCAAACCAGTTTGGGAATATTACCAGCTATATAAATGAAACTGCAAAACTGATTTTGTAAATTATTCAATTTATTGTTCATATTTATGGTTGAATCTTTTACATTACTTTTTACATTTATTTTTACTATTCATTTCTCTTTTCTTCAACTGTGTACAGTATTGTATTTCCCTGCATTTAATGTTTTGGGCACAATTACTATTTCCTTTACATTTCTCACTATATTTGAAAAGTGCCCAGTCTTGTGTACTAAAATAAACTGAGATGAAAGTGAAGCAACTTGCATCTGTTTGTAGCTAGTCTGCTGGTAAAGTGGTAGGATTCATTACTATTCTATGAATGATTTGATCACAGAAAGCAAGCCTTCCATCAGAGGATCATCCAGAATGAAGAAAATTATGCAGCTTATGTTTACGTCTCATCCTAGCTGACAAGAACTTTAATGGTAATCCCTGCATGTATTATGGGGGTACAACACACTATAAGTACATAAGAAATGTCTGACTTATAGGTTTTTACTAAGCTTACAGCCAAAGGAGGCCATCAAGAATCTCAGCCACATCAAAGATTACTGTGGGAAACTAAAAATGTTCCCCACTAAAGCCACATTGGCTTGGATGAGCTCAGATGCACAAGTTGTGGCTGAAATGGATGGTGAATGATTAGGAAGAAACTTAAATATACTTCAACACCACCATATAGTGAAGGTGACTCTCTCCTATCACATCAAGACAAAGATAGGATTGGCCTCAAAAGAGGGAAGAGAATATGGTCAAGGAGTGGCAGAAGCTGTTGGCTGATGAAAGGGTTGATGAAGCCTGGGAAGATAAAGTAGGTAAATGATGCACACACACACACACAAACACACACACACACACACACACACACACACACACACACACACACACACACACACACACACACATACACACTCATATATACTAAAGTGAATCATGTTGCAAAGCTTGGTATATGAACAAATGCATCATGCTGCAAGAAAACTTTTTTTTTACATTTCCAGGCTTCATAAATCATTCATTTCGAAATATGCATGTTTAAACATCGTCTGCAAGAGTATGAGTTCATTTTTAATTGATCATAACAGTTATAAATGAGATATCTCACAATAACAGCTCATTGGAAAATGTATTTTTAATAAAACTCTTTATACAATAGGTAAAAATATTAATCTAAGCACTCTGTGCAAAAATGTCTAGGAATGAAACTTAAGAAACAGAGCTCATAAAACATCATAGCAAAACAGTTTTTGTGACTTGAAGTTCTGACTTTCCTTAATAATTTCTTAGGAAAAAATGGAAAGGCTCTTGTAAATATTGTTCTGAGTGTAGTTTATCCTTAAGGAAGAAAACTGTAGAGAGCTGTTCTAAGCAATACATTGTAGGTATCTTGGGACCACCTATTTATTTAAAATAAACATGATGGATAACCTTACTGGACACCTCCTCTTCATTCATGGATAATAGGTTCATAGGTTTCATGAGAGGTTACTAGACTAATGACCCTAGCCTTTACAAGCCTAGCCATGTAAAAACCTGAATACCTTTATTGACCATAGTTAGATGGTTGTTGCTAGCCGAGCAATTTTGTGATCAGCACCGACTGCCACTGTCCATGAGGGACATAGGTGCCACCCCCAGGGTGAATTTATGGTCACTCATCCAGTTGTCAAGGTTGCACTTGAATATGGTCATTGAGAAGCTCTGTTTCACATGAAGTGGGAGCTTATTCCAGAGGAGAGGCAATTGCTATGAGATATGTCCAGAGGAGTGACAGTCACTGGGAGATTATCTGTCTCTCCAGCATGTTCTGTTAATGTCACAGGTTAGGTTGAGATCCCTGGTGTGAATTATTTTTGTCTCATTCGATTTGCAGATGTGCAACATTACCATTAGGGCAGGGTCTGTGACTGCTTTGTAGGCCAGGCACAGGTTGCCTCCCAGCAGCTTGTATAATACAGAGTACAGTGACAGGGCTTTCAGTCTTTCCGTGTATGTCATATTTTGGAGGCCCTGGATTCTCTTGGTTACTAACCTCTGTGGTCTTTACAGCTGCTGCATGTGTCTGTTAATGTACATACAGTAGGGAGCATTGTACTCAATTAGTGGTCTGATAAGGGTCAAGTACAAGGGAGCTTTAACCTCCTTGGTCTTGGATACAATGCTCTTATTTATGAGATGCCCAACGTAGAATGCTTTTCTTACCACTACAAACACATGGTGATCAATGCTGAGATTGCTATCAACCTGTGTTCCCAAGTCTCACACCACTGAGTCTAAGCTTAGAGGGGTGCTATCTATATCATAATTAGCAGGGGCTACTTATTTGCCAATGGGGATAATGGGGCATTTTTTTTTTTTGCGTTAAGTTTTAGTCAGCAACAAGTCTGGCACCAATCATTTGTCTGTCAGCCGTTTCTGTAATATGTTAACATCTCTATAGGACTCTATGACTGCTCCCAGTTTACAGTAATCTGTAAACTTGGTAAGCCACAGGCCATCTACCTTCACCTGGACTTCAGAGAAATAGATTCCAAACAGTAGAGGGCCCAGCACAGATCCTTGTGGTATCCCACTGGTAACTGGTCTACTGGTGCATGTGGACTCCCCAGCTTTGACAGTGTGCATTCTGTCAGTGAGCCAGTTGCCTGGCCATCTAGTAATGTATGGGTTAATCCCCAGCTGGGAGAGTTTTTCTATGATGCCTGAATGGAGGATTGTGCCAAAGGCCTTGGATAAATCAAGATAGGCGGTATGTACTGTTTTGCCCTCATCTGGGGCTTGGTGGCATTCTCAAGGAAGTCCACTAGGTTTAATAAGCAAGATCTACCCTTGATGAAACTAAACTGGTTCAGATCAATAGTTTGAAGGTTGTCTATGACCTTGTAGATAACGTCTATGATGATTCCTTCCATGGCCTTGCAGATAAGGCTGGTTAGGCTTATGGGCTGATAGTTCCTAGGATCAGTTGACGGGCCCCCTTTGTGCAAGGGGATTACTGTTGCTGTTCTCCACTCTGCTGGGCCAAAGTCAGTTCTCAGGCTATGGTTAAAAAGAGTGCCAAGTGGTTCTACTAGCTCTTGTTTTAGATTGCTTAGCAAGCAGCCTGGGATATTATCTGGTTCCGTAGAGGCTGTGATTTTGGCCTTGAAGAGTGCTTGTATGACCTGTTCTTTGGAGATACCCAGTAGAGGACTGGTGTCAGGAATACTTTGGGGTATGTCTGGTGGGGACAGGGGCATGAAGTTATTTCCATATCTGTTGCCTAGCAGGTTGGCAATTTCTTCAGGTTCAGTGTGAGTAGTAACATCCCCTTTTAGGTTTCAAACATAGCTAAAGAATGCCTTATGATTGTCTTTAGCTAGGGATGCTACTTTAGCCTCATAGCTAGCCTTAGAGGTCTTAACAATCTATTTGATTTGCTTGTCAAGTGGTGCAGGGTATTCTTCCTCTGTTGAGTAAGTTCACTCCTGTTCTTAGATATCAGTTTTTTTCTTTTGTTGTATAACTTATTTATACTTAAAGTCCACTATGGTGGCTTTTTTACGGGAAGACCTGGTTTTGTTCCTGTTGGGTACAGCCAGGTCAATGCATGTGTTTATGTGGTTATACAGGACATTTGAGTAGTCCTCTGCACAGGAGTCATTTCTGGCTATGTTCGCAGGGGCTTTGAAACTTTTTTTTCCCATTGCTCAGTAGGCAACATTTTGCTTTGGAGAAATTTTCAGTTTTTTACTTCTGTAGGGGTGTCAGGTTTGATCTTTACTTAAAATGAGACAGATTTATGGTCTGACCTTACAATGGAGGAAAACACACAGTGGGTAGTGCAGTGACTCTCCCCCATGTTGGTGAGCCCTAGATCCATGACATTTGAACTCCTTGTGGGGGCACGGACCAACTGTTCCAGCTCATTGGAATTAACAAAGTCTAGGAACTTCACAGTGATTGTGTTCGTGCTCATGTAAGATGCCCAGCCAGTGGAAGGATAGTTGAAATCTCCCATATACTGAGTGACCCTAGCAAATCCGGGTAGGCAGTGTGCTTACATGGTTCATGGTGGGGGACCTGTAGCTATCAATGATGTGGAAGGGTATTTTGCCTTTAGTTAATTGGACCTGGAGTAGCTCAAGATATTCTTACTGTTTCACCAATCTCAAGGTGTATTTGGATTTAATGAAAATGGACAAACCTCCACTATTTTTTCTTTCATGCTCTTTCTGGGGTCTGAAAATATGAAAGGTATTGTAGCCTTGTACAACCAGGGTGCTCTCAGCAGCCTTTAATGAAGTCTCAGTGACTGCACAAATGTCAGCATCTTCCAAGGTGAGGAGTGTTTCAGGGAGTGTAGTTTACTGTTTAAGCTCCTAGCATTAAGCAGCATGACCTTGCGTTTGTCTTTAGTGGACTTCTTTATGCTGGAAGTTTTGTTGTTTGGTCATTGCCTAAAAAAAGCACTATGCAGGAAGCAAGCATCTTTGCCAGTATCCAAAAGCCTTGAGGAGATAGGTGAAGGTCATCTCTGGCAAAGTGACGTAAACTGTCTACAAAGTTTTCCCAGGCAGGCAGATACTGGATCCCCCCTGGAGTAACACCAGAATCTAAGCCAATTACTAAAATCAATAATTTTTTGTCTGTATTATGGTATTATCCTAGGTGAAGGTAGAATGCTGCTTAGGGCTAGGGACATACCTACCCGGGCCATATAATCTGAGAGTTCGGTCATGTCTGTCTTCATATTGTCCAGGCAGGTATGTCTCAAGTTATTCACACCAACATGTACTATGACAGTCATAATGGTAATTGTTGCTGAGCAACTTGAGTGTGTGCTTGATTTAACAGATCCTGACACCTGTCAGGCAGATGACCATGACTGTCTTCTTGTTCAGCCTGGTGAGGGGGGGCATCTGTGTATCTCACTATTGAGTCA
Organism: Protopterus annectens; assembly: GCF_019279795.1. Taxonomy (NCBI): domain Eukaryota; kingdom Metazoa; phylum Chordata; order Ceratodontiformes; family Protopteridae; genus Protopterus; species Protopterus annectens. Next base: position 1,602,250,026 of record NC_056739.1, read on the forward strand.
CCTATGACCAGAACATTAGGTTTTTGAGGTGTTTTGGTTTAGGGGTTTAATTGTTGAGACACTGGTATGTGTGTTGCTATGTGTAGTGGTAGATTCCATTTCTGTATCAGTATGTGTATGTTGTTTGCATTTGGGAGGTTTCTGGTCTTTTGGAATGCACTTAGTGAGTTCCTCCATGTATGTAGGTTTATGTGCCTTGACCTTATCTTGAATAACAGGGGAGTTGTGTTGTATGTCTTGTTTATTGTTATGTGAGAGGACTGATTCTAATTTCATGGTATAGTTACATCTCTCACGTACTGTGTTTCTTTTCTTTAGTAGCTTGTGATTGTCAGTATACATGAGGCAATTGTTACATTGCCTCAGGATGCCTATGTCAATCAGGTTGACTAGAGAAATGGTGGGAAACTGTCCATCCATTATGGCAGGTATATATTGTAGTAACCAGTGGAGATAGGCTAGATGGACCATGGTTTGCTTGTGAGATTAAAAAAGGTGGCTATTCTGTGGAGGGCTAAGAGTGGAAGACTCCATCAGCACTTTAGAATGTGCAGCTGACTTGCTCGCTGGGTCTCAATGGGCATCTGCATTCCGCACAAAGACGCAGTGGAGCTAAGGAGGGTTCTCTAGCAGATATCAAGGAAAAATTGTGTTTCTAAGCATTTGCATATATACACTGCAGCACTAAATCCCATTGCATCGTGTGCTGCTATGTGCACATGTGGTGCTTAAATACAGGCAAAGTTAAACAGTTTTAACACAAACTAACTGATGGGAGAGCCTTATTCTAACAATCCCCAGCTCACATGGGTCCTGGGCTACACACTTCTGTTACAAAGGTGCAGGAGAGCCTTCTTTCTGTAGAATGTCTGGTTTTAGTGCTCATGTAATACCAAACAGCCTAGATTCAGCTGATCTGAATCTAGTTTATGCTATGAAATATAGAAGTACTAGAAATTCAAAGTGCAGAAAAAAAAATAGTTACAGCCATAGCAGAACAAAAAAGGAAGCAGCAATTAGTCAAAATGCAGTTCAAAAAAAGTGCAGTGCAAGCTTAGAGTATACTTATATTTTGTTGAATACAGCGGATGCCTTGGATTTAGTACAGATTCACTCCAGATCTCTGGCTAAAGTAACCAAACTTGGAGCAGCTCTGCCAAACTAAGTACAAAACCGTGCAAATGCGGTGCTTAAATACAAGCAAAATTAAACAGTTTTAACACAAATTAACTGATGGGAGAACCCAAAGCTGAGCCTTATTCCAACAACTCAGATGGGTCCTCAGCTGCACACTTCTGCCGCAAGGGTGCAGGAGGCCTTCTTAATGTAGGATGGCTGGTTTTAGTGCTCAATAAATACCAAACAACCTAGATTCAGCCAGTCTGAATCTAGTCTATGCTATAAAATGCAGAAGTACTAGAAATTCAAAGTGCAATGCAAGCTTAGAATACAGTTATATTTGTTGACGACAGTGGATGCCTCGGATTTAGTTTAGATTCACTCCACATTTATTTTATTTATTTATTTATTTTACATTTGTTAACCGGGCTTGTCCAACTGGATATATTTCCATTTTCAGTGGTGGCCCGGGGAGAAAAGCTCCACAGTATCATTAAAACATTCATAATGTACAAGTATAAGAAGGAAAAAAAAATAATCATGTTGATAAAAATAATGAGTTCAGATTCACTCCACATCTCTGGCTAAGGTCACCAAACTCAGAGCAGCTCAAAGGTTTTACTTTTATGAAGATTATACTAGCCCAGATGGTACTTGAACTTACAATATTTTTGTTAGGAGGCCAATGCTTTATCCATTGGGCCACAGGGGTCTTCTGCTGTTAACTGCATGAAATTACTAAATATCTTACTAGATGACCATCTACAAACATTGTGCTTGAAGTAAAATCTAAATTCTGTTTCCCAGTGACTAAGGTGTGAGGAAACAGAGACCCTTTCCCTCACTTTTAATACTGCCTAAACTGGTAAACATGTTACACCTTTGCTAGTCCTCACATGGTCTGTTAATAAAGTGACTGGTGCGGAGTTATGTAAGTAAACTGTTTTTCATACAAAGCTCACTGGTAATCTGAGTTCTGAATAGTTCTCTTCAGCCTTTGTATAGATTCCAGTGAGCTGTCATATTGCATGACATTCATGTGTTAAAAAATAAATAATTATTTAACTCACACTTAATGGCATCAAACTATTTCATGGCTCTTTGTGCTGCTGTAGAGGAAAACAACCTGTGAAGTGTATGCACTTATTCCTAAACTACTACATACTTCTACAAAGCGTTGTATGCATCCAAGTGAAAGCTGAGCTTCCAGGCATTAAAAACAAACTGAAACAAAATACAAAAGTATGAAGAGGCATATTTTAGCTAGCTTAAATGGGGCAAAGGTGGCACTAAACAATTTTCTCCACTGGTAACACTTACAGTTCATGATGATGGCTTTGCTGAGAGAAGTATGAAACTATGACTGGGAGTTAAATGCATATGGCCTTTAATGCTTAGGAAGATAAACTGTCATTTTCAATGGCCTTTGCACCCTTGCCTTACTCAGTTCAAAACTGTTTATGAAACAAATCGCATGCCTTTCATTAACAAAGAAAGTAAAGCACATGCCAACAATATGTGGGTCATTTGTAAGTGCTTGACGGGATTCTTTGAACATTAGTGTGTCTTCTTCTTTTCCATTAACATGACATGCTGTAGTGATACAAACAAACATATATATATCATCGCAACATTCAGGAGGAGACATGAACAATAAAACTCAAGAATGAAAAACATGTAAAAACAATTCCTATCCTAGTACATTATACAATGTTCAGCCAGCCCATGGCTTGATGTGATAAATGATGCCTATTCCTTGTTGAAACCTGGTTTGACCAGTCTGTAGAAAAAATCTGCTAATACATGCAGCAAATAAGTAATGACTGAATTAAACTGTATTTCTTCCCCACATTCACTTTTGGCTGGTTGTATATGACTTATTCCACTGCCAAGAATTCACAAAAAAGTATAGTGCCCAATGGAAATCAGAATACTGTCATTTTTTTGTAGTTCTGTACATGTAGTTGTACATATGACAATACATCTGTATGAATTGACATAAAGGTTTAGCTTCATATACATGACCATATCAATATCACACACAGATCATTTGGTCACTTAGATGCAATATTCCTTTACTCCTTTATGCTTTTAAACAAGTCATGCCTACCTCAATGAATGTTTTCAATCAAGACCCAGGCAACCTATTATGAATTTATAAGTACAGCTAATCATAATGTAGAACATAGCATAGCACAACGTAGCGTAAAAGTACAAAATGAAGATGTAATACAAACACAAAAGGATTCTGTAAGAGAATGCTAATCTTGGGCAACATACGAAAACTACAAAAATGAATAAATTAATAAACTAACAAATGAATTAAAATAAATAGCATTTCCTTATTCATAAGTGGCAGGGAAGTCCTCCATAACTCCATGTGCAGGTTTAACTGTACACACACAGACACACACATGCACACAGAAACACACACACACACACACACACACACACACACACACACACACACACACACACACACACACACACACACACACACACACACACAGATATTTTATGTAGAATGTTATTCCTGTGGTTCTTACATATTAGTTCTGAACAGAGAAGTTAACTTTGTGAGATATTGTGCATTATTAAATGAGCAAATATATGCAAACTGTCAGATACTATGCCATTATGATCCATGCAGTATGCATTACTGTGAGTTCTGAGATAGTTAAAGACTGCACTGCAACTCAAGTCTGACTAAACTAAAATGGTGGTTGTATCTGCTTATAATGATGAATGCAAATCAGACTACACTGGGAAGACAAAACATCATCTGTTGAGAGGAATGATTTTCTGCAGTATTGACAATGTTATTTCTCTGCATTAACACTTAAGGACCTTAGCACATCAGCTCATAATGTACATCTGTAACATAATAGGGAATCTGTAACTATGTAAATTATACCTGATGCCCTTGTAGCAAGCTATCTAAGGGGCAGTGTTTGTGAAGGCACAGTCAGAGGCTGATGCAATAACTGTGCACCAGTACTGAATCCTACCAGAGTACTACTTTAGCATATACATGTGTTGCTTTAATAAGTTAGTAACATTTACCAATGTCTATATGACATTCTAAGCGTATAGGTATAATTTGTTTTAGAGTGTATATGCCATAATACAGGCAAACTGAAGTACCTGTGTAAAGTAGAATCAAACCTGCTCTTACTGACTCTTTATTTCAAACAGTAATACCTGTCAAGTAATAATGATTTGCCCTACAAGCAGCCCTGTTGTCACAGAGCAGTATGTGATGCACAACTGGCACTTATGCATGCTCCACACTCATTTTTTTAATGTTCTGTGTGGATGCTAAATTATGACAAGTCACCACTTTGGAGGATATTTGTTTGGTCTGTCTCACTGATACACTGAAAATAATGTTTATTGTGTTGGGGTACTTTGTATTACTTGGCCATGGCATATTTGTGACACATGCCACTGTCAGAAAAATATGTATTAATGTGTGCATTAGTAAATATGCTTAGTGCATTTAGAGCTTGAAAAGGGTTAACACATTTATTCTATTTTATACTGCATAAATTTGTACAAACTGCAGATGCTTTCTGACCTTGTATTGTTAGCAAAAATCTTGCTTGTGCCTTGGAAATTTACAGAGAAGCAAATGATTCCTGCTTATGTTAGGAAAATAATGAATAGAACAATACTACTTGTATGAAGCTTAGACAAGAAGTTCCGTTTGTGCTGTGAGAAAATACACAGCTGTAGAAGATATAGATAATTAGGACAAAACCTGTTTGAAAATATGAACTGCAATCAGCATTTGCTTGTATCTGAGTTAGAAGAGTACCTTGAAATGTAACACTGTATAATAGAAGCCTGTAAATGAATTAGTGCCCACCAAGACCAGGTTGTTTTTCTCAAAAGTTTCTCACAAATCTAGTCATGTCAGCAGAAAATCTGAGTAACATCTGCTGTAGAACAATACTGAAAGTTGTGTTTGATTACGTCAGCCATAGAAGGCCATGTCTTGTAAAACAGTATAAGAATAAGCATACTTCCTGTTAGTAGTTAGACAAATCCTTGTATTTGCATGTCCTTGTATTTGCATGTTTTTGTCTCCTTGCAGCAAGTAATTAAATATGCCTTAACTGAACCTTATGTGTATTGGTCTTTGACAGATTGGTCCTTCGGACGGAAACCCTCACTTCCCCTCGGATCAGACAGGCCAGGTGGCTTGAAACCATACTGGGAAGAAACCACATTGGTTCTTCTTAGCTGAAAAGCCCTACAACTGAATTGTCGTACAAAAGAGGCCAGCCACTTTCTGATCTACGACTGAAGGATGGGTTTACTCTAACCAGGTGATCAATCACGAAGGCTCAGGTAAGGTGAATCTACCTTTTTTTTTCTGTTTTAGATCAGAGACTAGATTTGTATTCATTTTGTTAAGATTTTGTTTATACAAGTCAGGGACAAAAAGATTGCTGTCTTGTCATAGACCAGGGAAACAGAGCAGGTAGGCAGTCATTCTGAAGAGACTATAACAAAATCCGTGGTACCACATTAAAAATAAGGAATTATGTAACGATTAAAAGGGTAGAACAAAATGGGTAATAATTGTACAAAAAGATCCCAAAGTCCGCCATTAACCGAAGACGCAAAATACATGCAGTCACAGCGTGCTGATAATATTAAATACTACTCAAAATGGGTTAATAAGTATGAATTTGATGGTAAACTAGAAAAATCCTCGCTTGTCAAACTTGTCAAACAGCTTAAAACCAATTCTAAAGGTCGGGTAAAAAAGCAATGTCAATTAGAAATTCCTCAGGCACACAGGTGGATTGAGGAAGTAAACCGAAGGGAACAAAAGAGTATTAATTCAAAAGCAATGTTTTTAGATAAGGAGGATAATAACTTAGTAATAGCATCAGCCCCTCCACCTCCCATACCAGAATATGAGGCAAGTGAACAAGTTAGTCCACCCCTGTGATATCCAGCTGTCACTGTAAGTAGGGACACTACAAAAGCAAAACCATTTATTAGAGATCCCGTTGAGACCAGGTCTTGAACACGGGCAGGTAACTCAAAAGGGAACATTGAGTTATATCAAATGGGTAGAAATTCAGGATTTATGAGTGAAGAAGAAATATGCCCACTTATAGAAGTGCCTAATCCTCAGGCAGGGCAAGAAGGTCAGAACCCGACTATTCTAGTGTATAGACCCTGGACTCCGGAAGACATCCAGAAAGCCACTGAGGGAATTCCCCATCCAAAAGTTAATTTTAGAAAGTTTTTAAAAGATTTGCAAGGAATGAGGCTAAGTTATAATTTAAATGGAGAAGAGGTAGAAAAAGTAGTGAGACAAATTGTGGGACCAGATTGGCACATGATTAGTGGCGACTGGAATCCCTGTGATGCTGTGCTCAGGCCCCTCCCACATAGCAGCGCAGAATTAGACAACAGAGTGAAAGGTCTTACAGACCGCATCTCTGAGAAATGGAAGCCTAGGGCAGACTGGACTTGCATTAATCAATGCATCCAACAGGAAGGTGAAACCATTGACAGATATTATGCCAGACTATTAGAATGTTTTAATAACCATTGTGGAATGCAGGTTCCTGAAGATCAGACACACGATTCCCCATATGAGTAGCAGTTAAAGAATGCATTTTTGAAAGGCAGTATTGCACCCATAAGCAGCTTTATTACAAGCACATGGTAGATCATCGTACAAGCAGGTTACAGTCATTATTTGAATATGCTAGGCATGCCGAAAGGCATTTTAATAGCAAAAAGAAAAAGAAAGCCCAAGTATTTTCTGTAGAAGATGGAGCAGAAGTTTATGTAGTACAGTCCAGGAAAAAAGGCAAGAGAAATGCCCAGGGAAACAAACAATCTGATCAGCGATCAGAGGACTTTGAAGGGCGAAAGAAAAGGGGTGAATGTTTTAAATGCGGTAAAAAGGGACACTTGGCAAGGGATTGCAAGAAAAACAAGAAAGCAACCACGGAAGATAAGGAGGGTGAGGACTGACTATATGATGGTCAGGAATCACTAGAAGGGGATAGCAGAGAAGGGACAAATGAGAATGTAATAGAGGGAGTAGAGAATGTGACAGAATAAATAGAGGAAGTGCAGGAAGTCACGGATAGTGAAGAAAATGAAATATTAGATTTGGCTTTATTGAGCTTAGAGCTCTATTTATCAGACACGAAACCTGAAGTTACCCTTCTGGTAGAAGGGAGGGAAGTCAGATTCTTGTGTGACTCAGGGGCATCACGGACCTTGATACATCCCTCCAAATTGCCAGAAAACTCAGAGTCACCTGATTACATATTAGTGAAAGCAGCTAATGGATAGCTGTATCGAGAGCCCCTCTCCCATAATATTGTGATAACTGATCCTGTTTCAGGATTGACCCAGAAATGCTTAATTGTTGTTTCTGCAAAATGCCCAGTAAACCTCTTGGGAAGAGACCTTATGCAGCTATTTGGTATAGCAGTAGTTCCGACTATGCAGGGTATGGAAGCACAGCGACAAATTGATACCTTTGCAGTGCAAATGGAGGGTAAAATGTTTTATTGGTACAGCCAGGACTTGGTTACGACTGGTCCAGGGGCAGTGACCGAACAGTTGATGAATGTAGCCATCAGCAAGTTCCCCTCCCTTGACATTGATAAACAGCATTTGTTGCACTGTACTCTGTATTATTGTAACACACCAGGACCTGATAAGGAATATGAGTAAGAATTGTTTAGAAACCGTGCAAACAGATTGGTATTACGTAATTTGTACTGGGACATGGAAGGGAACAGTGTAGCCAGCTGTTCATTGCCCCAGGAGTTCTTTGCACTCTATAAATCTAATCAATTACCACACGTTAGCTTAACTAAGGACAAGAATGTAAAATGGGTAGACTTAGGAGAAAAAGTTACGAGATGGGAAAAAGGAAGAGAATGCCTTACAGAATATACCAGAAACTCTCTGGTCAACAGGAAAATCAGATGTAGGACTTATTCGTACAGTGGGACCAGTTACTATAATGCCAAAGTCAGCATTTAGACCACAAAAAAGACAGTATCCCTTAAGAAAAGATGCAGAGGTAGGAATCAAACCTATTATAGCAGCTTTACTTAAGGAAGGGGTGCTGGTGGAATCTCCTGATTCACCGTGTAACACACCCTTATTTCCTGTTAAGAAAGCGAATGGAGAGTGGCGTATGGTCCAAGATTTACAAGCTGTAAATGACGCAGTAATACCAAGGGCACCTATGGTGCCAGAGCCACACACCCTGTTGAATGATTTAAAACCTCAACAGAAATATTTTTCTGTGGTAGATATCAGCAATGCATTCTTCTCGATACCGATACACCCTGACAGCCAGTATTGGTTTGCATTCACGTTTCAGGGGAAAAGGTATACATATACGTGACTACCACAGGGGTATTGTGAAAGTCCAACAATATTCTCACAAGAAATGACAAGCAAATTGGCGGGATTTACCCCACCCAGAGGTAGTCAGATTTTGCTTTATGTTGATGATATCCTGCTGGCGGCCCCCACCCAGCAAGATTGTAAAGAAGACACCATAGCGTTATTACAATTTTTAGCCACTGAAGGACATAAAGTAAACAAAAATAAACTGCAGCTTTGGAAAAAACAAGTTAAATACCTAGGATATGTAATATTCAAGGAGGGTAAGATATTAGATGAGGACAGAAAAGTAGCGATTTTGCAAGCACCAAAACCCACTACCAAGAAGGAAATGATGTCCTTCCTGGGTACGACTAATTTTTGTTGGAGTTGGATTCCAAACAATGCCTTGGAATCTGCACCGTTGACTAACCTGATTTATAAAAAGCCTACAGCAGCACAGGATTTGTTACAATGGACACCAGAAGCAGAATCTGCTTTCTGCAAACTGAAACAGTTAATAGCGTCCTCATTAGTTTTGGGATTACCAAACTATCATAAACGTTTTTTCCAAACTGTAGATTGTAAGCAAGGTTATATGACATCAGTGTTAACACAGCAGCATGGGGACAAGCAACACCCTATTGCTTATTATTCATCACAACTAGACCCAGTGGCATGGTCTTTACCCCACTGTGTACATGCAGTAGTTGCAGCTGCAATGGCAGTACAGGCTTTGGCCTCAGTAGTTTTGTTCCACCCTCTCACATTGAGAGTGCCTCATGCAGTCGCGATTATTTTACTGCAAGAGAAGGTAGCATATCTTTCCCCTGCTAGGCATCTTTCCTGTATGACTATATTGTTGAGCCAACCTCATATGACAATTGAATGATGTACAACTTTGAACCCTTCTACCTTGCTCCCAACCCCTGCAGATGGCACACCACACAGCTGCCTGCAGGTGATTGAGCAAAAGACACTGCCTAGAAAAGACCTTACGGATGTTCCCTTGGATGATGCCGAGGTGACATATTACTTGGATGGCTCATGCAAAAGGGGTCCTGCTGGACAGAACCTAGTAGGATATGCAGTAGTTTCTGATACTGACATTATAGAAGTGAAGTCTTTACCACACAATTTATCTGTACAAGCAGCAGAATTGATTGCCTTGACATGGGCATGTACCTTAGCAAAGGGTAAATGTGTGAACATTTTTACTGACAGCCAGTATGCTTTTTCTACTGTACATGTTTTTGCGCAGCAGTGGAAAAATCGAGGAATGATAACATCTATTGGCAAACCAATCAATCATGCACAGTTTATTTTAGATCTTTTAGAATCTATTCAGTTACCTCAGAAAGTAGATATTTGTAAATGTACAGCTCATACCAAGCAACAAGACAGGATTTCAAAAGGTAATGCAAGAGTTGATACAGCTGCAAAGCAGGCAGCTTCAGAAGTATTTCTTTTGAATGAGGAATTACAAACCTCTGAGATTTTAGACTTAGAAATGTTAAAGACAATGCAGACACTTACTTCGCAAGTTGAAAAACAAAGATGGGTAAAATGAGGAGCAATTCTCTAAAAGGGGCTGTACATCTCTAAAGAAGGGAAACCGATATTGCCATCTAATTTGTTTAGATATGCAGCTTTGTTGAGCCATGGGCAGTGCCATGTCTCAACAGGGGGGATGGTACAGCTGGTGAACCAAGTGTTCACGACATATGGATTCTTAAATTACTCTAAAAAATTCTGTTCGATGTGCCATGTTTGTAATAAACATCATGCACAAGGGGTGTTAAAGTCCAAGCAAGGGAGATTCCCTACACCACCATATCCATTTCATACTATCTGTATGGATTTCATAGAGTTGAATAAATGTGAAAATAAGAAGTATTGTCTTGTCATTGTAGATATGTTTTCCAGATGGGTGGAAGCCTTTCCGACTAAAAATCCAGACGCAGCAACTGTTGCCAAAATTCTTATTAAAGAAATCATCCCTAAAATCGGCATTCCGGAAAGGATCTACAGTGACAATGGCACACACTTCATAAACCAGACCATACAACAGTTAAGTAGACATTTTGGTATTTCTTTAAAAAATCATCGTGCGTATCACCCACAATCTCCAGGGCTAGTAGAGAGGCATAATGGTATTTTAAAGAATAAGCTAAGGAAGTTAATAGTAGAAACACAGAGAAATTGGGTGTACTGTCTGCCCCTGGCACTGTTGAGCATGAGAACTCTTCCAAATGCAAAAGGATTGACTCCTTTTGAAAAATTATTTGGAAGGGCTTATTATATACCTCAGTGGAAATCTCTCATGCCCGCAGACCAGGAAGCTGATAGTACACTAGCTGAGTATATACGAAACTTGTTAAATTCTAAACATTTGTTGCAGTCAAATTCTGTTTCAGATAAAGAGCAAACCAGACCGCAGAAGTGGCAGTGTCCCCTGGAACCTGGATTTGGGTGAAGACAGAAAAGAAAAATAATTGGGCATCACCAAAGTGGGAAGGTCCATATCAAGTGCTTCTGTCGACACTCACTGCAGTCAAGATAGCGGAGCGCGGCTCCTGGATCCACCTGATGCACTGTAAATTAGTCAAAAACTTTGAACTGTACAAAAATCTTGTCACATGCCAAGAGTAAAAATGATAGAGTCCAGAAGAAACAGGAATGCAGAACAACCCTTTCCTCAGAAATATTGCATAATCATCCTGTTAACTGTACTAGTGACAATAATCATTTTGTTGTGGCCTTTCCTTTTCCCAGCCACACAGACTGAAATGAATAAACGTGAAGCGTTACTCATAGACTGGCATCCAAACTTTAACACTTATCAGGCAATTAAATATCTGTATGCTGAGACTTTCAATGTTTCGAATTGCTGGATTTGCACAGCTTTGCTGACAGCATATGGGGGGTTATTAATGACTACAGTCCCCCTAGGGGTCAATGAAACCCGGGAGAACTTGATTTATGATACCTCAACCATTACATCACAAGATAAAATAACATTGCACTTGTCTGTTCCACAAAAGGGAACTGTGTGTTTTTATAAAAATGATACTGTTCAGGTGGATTGGAGCAATTGCAATGTGACTGTTCCTTATAAATGTTACACTAAAGGTAACAATGTAGATCTTTATTGCAATACAAATTATGATTAATTTCTTGGATTGATGCACAAAACACTTGAAGTAAAACATAATTCTGTTCTTTATAAACAACTGTCTATAATTGATAGAAAAATGTTTCATGCAGGGCGTGTGTATATTCATAGCAAAGTTAATACTATAGTAGAGGACTGTTATTTTGTGTGTGGCAGAAAGGCATACAAATGGTTACCTGAGAATTGGTTCAGCAGTTTTTTGGGTTACCTGGTTCCGGCCATACAACACACTGCAGTTTTGCCTAGAGGAAAATTTCGAAATGTCCGAGAGGTCATCAAGAAACCTGTAAATCCAGTGGCACAAATCGATGCACGTTGGAAAGAATATCATTCCATAGGCAAAGGACTGACACATATGGACTTGAGTGATAGCGTTATATTGTGGGCCGGCATATTACTGGCATATGGAGCAGTGAAATCGATCTGGGAGCTGAGAAAACTATCGAAACTTTTCGAAGTAATGAGTAATGCAACTTTTTTCGCTCTCGAATTGGTGACTGATGAACTGAATGCTATGAGAACTGTAGTGCTTCAAAACCGCATGGTTCTCGACTTCACCCTAGCGACGAGAGGTGGTATTGCACTTGAATCCAAGAAGAATGCTGTTCGTATATTCCTGACCATAAACACGAGATAGACAATCATCTTGAGGTAATTCAGCAAGTGTCGGCCATGAACAAACCAGGCCCAAACCCACTGACAGACTTTTTCCAGAAATGGTTTGGGGGGTGGGGTGCCATCCTAATGAACATCCTGATTGCCATTTGTGTAGGAATGCTCCTACTGGGAGTATGTGTTTGTTGTGGCATCCCCTGCATGAAAAGACTGATAAAATACTTTATAGACATGTCAGTTTCTGAAACCTTATATCAAAGTACTGAGTTTGAAGAACTGTTAAAAGATTGAAAATGCTTTCATGAGTTTTAACTGAATGGCTCTCTTAACTGCAAATCCTAAGTGGAAGAGGTTAGGAGAAGAAAACAAATTGTTTATGCTTATTTTGAAAGTAGAATAAAAGTATTAAAAGGGGGGAAATGTCAGAAAAATATGTATTAATTTGTGTATTAGTAAATATGCTTAGTGCATTTAGAGCTTGAAAAGGGTTAACACATTTATTCTATTTCATACTGCATAAATCTGTACAAACTGCAGATGCTTTCTGACCTTGTATTGTTAGCTAAAATCTTGCTTGTGCCTTGGAAATTTACTGAGAAGCAAATGATTCCTGCTTATGTTAGGAAAATAATGAATAGAACAATACTACTTGTATGAAGCTTAGACAAGAAGTTCCGTTTGTGCTGTGAGAAAATACACAGCTGTAGAAGCTATAGATAATTAGGACAAAGCCTGTTTGAAAATATGAACTGCAATCAGCATTTGCTTGCATCTGAGTTAGAAGAGTACCTTGAAATGTAACACTGTACAATAGAAGCCTGTAAATGAATTAGTGCCCACCAAGGCCAGGTTGTTTTTCTCAAAAGTTTCTCACAAATCTAGTCATGTCAGCAGAAAATCTGAGTAACATCTGCTGTAGAACAATACTGAAAGTTGTGTTTGATTATGTCAGCCATAGAGGTCCAGGTCTTGTAAAACAGTATAAGAATAAGCATACTTCCTGTTAGTAGATAGACAAATCCTTGTATTTGCATGTTTTTGTCTCCTTGCAGCAAGTAATTAAATATGCCTTAACTGAACCTTACGTGTATTGGTCTTTAGATTTTTTTCCTTTGACAGCCACTTCCTTATTATACAGACTGGCACAAAAGTAGTACTACTTTTGTTGTCTCTTCACTGATTTCAAATATCAGGTATACATGTGTACTGTTTTTACAGCCAGCTTTTTTATTGTTTACTGGTATTTTCACATATCATCTTTATTTTATTCATTTTTCAAATTTCATGATTCTGTACTGTGAAATGCAAACAGAAAACTGTATGACGTTATACAGTACTTATTCTCTAGTTTTAGGTCACAGTCTCTGTTTTTATCTGTGTACAGTACATACACTATAAACATGGAGGGCAATTACACAATTTAAGTGCCCTGTTTTCAATGCAGACTTTGCATAATGCTAGAGAAACTTAATATAATGTTCCTTATTATATATCCATTTTCCCTGTTTTTTTTTTGTTTGCTTCTTATGAGAGGCGCATTACCTATGCCTCCAATGGTGACAGTCATTTACAAGTTTCCACTTAACTACTGAAGCTGTCAGACACTTATTTAGGTTTATACCTACTCCTGTTTTCCTACCAAGCTGGTGAAACCTGGCTCTAAACTATAGTCTTTTCAGGCATTAGTATGTACTCCACATGGACATTTAAGTGTTTTTTTTTTCCAGACAGAGTTCTGGAGTGCTTTTGCATCAGAAGTTTGATCTGCAAAGAACCAGTTAGTGATTTTTCCTTTTGTTTCTTATGTATGTAGTCCATTAAATACACCATATTCACTTCCCCTGATAAGCAGGCAATGCAGTAATTGCAGCATCCAGCAGCAGGTCTATATCAAATTATCAAAGGTCCATTCCCACTAACCTTCGTTCATCTAAACATATACAGTGAGCGTTCACTTCTGTGAACATTCACGTCAACTAGTCTGAGCCATTTTCTTTGATATGTCAAAAGCTTTTGACACAATATCCCATCAGCTGCTCCTCAACAAACTTGCCCCTTACAATATCAATAGCATACCCTTAACATGGTTTCATAGTTATCTATCCAACCGTCAACAGGCTGCTAAATGAGCATACAGCCTCTTCCCACTATTACCAGTCACCATGGGGGTACCACAAAGCTCCATACTTGGGCCCCTTCTCTTCATAATATTTACCAACGATCTATATACTGCCACCCAACATGACACTGTCATCCAATATGCAGATGGCTCCTCCCTTATCTGCTCAGCCCAATCCCCACAAGAACTCCAACACAAATTCAGTCATCATTCCAAGACATTGAAAAGTACCTCACCAGCCACCAACACATCCTAAATCCAAATAAGACCAAGCTCATAATTTTCTATAATAAATCTTCCAGACCCAGTGCACAATCCCTCTCCATAGTATCTAACAACAGTATAAAAATCGAACCCACCAATCAGACCAAGCTGCTAGGGGTAACCATAGATGAATCACTGAAATTTGATAAACACATCTATCTGACCATCAAAAAAATCCACTCTAAACTAGGTGCCCTATACAGGGTTAAACCTTACCTTACACGACAAGCTATACTGGCTACTGCAAAATCCCACGTGCTATTCACCCTCCTATACTGCTATGAGGTCTTTACTAACCTATCAAAAACTGACCTAAATAAACTAGTCTCCTGCTATAACAGAATAGTTAAGTTTGTCACCAACCAGCCCCAGAGAACACACCACTATTACTAAAACAACTTTCATTTGCCCATAAAATCATATCAACCCTACTGACTGCCCAGCTCTATTAAACCTAGTCCAGTAAAACACAAACTGTAGACTCCTCAGGTCATTCAACAAACTAATGCTAAAAGTAACCCAGTCTCACAACTATCACGGAGACTTCCTCTATTCCCATAAAATAGCCAAAGATTGGAACACCCTTCCTCAACAGATAACTAAAAACCCCAACATGTCCACATTTAAAACTACCCTGAAAGACTATTTAAATTATAATTGGCTATGCCCCTGTATTGCTCCCAACTAATATTCTTCCTATTTTTCCCACTCGTCTCACACATGCTAGCCCAAATAATGCTCATCCCACATAGGGTTATCCCACTATGTGTCTTATCTTTATTAATCTTTGTTCCTTCAGATGACCTAACTTGTAAAACTACATGACCAATTTTGGTCTTTCTGAAGTGACTCACCTTGTAAAACTACATTACTTATGTACCTTATACATATTGTAAAAAAACAAGTATTCCTGTATGCCTGAAACATGCATGTTTATATTGTATTCTGTTATTATATTTTGCTATAATATTTTTGTTAAGCTCATTTACATTTTGTTAACAATGTACTACTTAAACTAAGTTTATTGCTTGTACCTTAATAATGTTCTTTTTGTTGTGCAGCTTTTCTCCCCAGATCTCC